>NC_069501.1:104739862-105044862 GCF_027579735.1 Bombina bombina
GTTAGATAATATTGGGTCTGCACCTATTCTATACATTTCAATCTGGAGTGATTAATAGGCAGTTAGGCACCCTCACCTCAAGCAGCTGGACAGGAAGATAATAGGGAAGTGGCTGCTAGATCTTGTTGGTCGATAGCTAAGGTCTGTTCTGTGTACACAGATTATTTTCAGTCTGCTAAGCTTGCATAACTTTGCTGCAACACAAGCGGATAGCTCCACCTACTGGCTATTTTAATTAGTGCACTGTTTTTCAATGTTTTTCAATAGCAGTCACATGACTGAAAAAAAAGGTTGTTATTCTGAAACGGCCCAAATAGAACCGGCGTAAACTGAGGGCCACCTGTATATATAAATATATTTACAATAAATAAAAAAATTCTGTGTGTGAAGAACATTGGTATGGGAAATGTAGTCCTTTGGTTAGAACAAGTCAGGTTTCTCTTGCTCTCAAACTCTTTACTTTATGCTACGCGATGCGTGAAAAAGCTTACTTCTAGCAAAGTTTACACTTGAGCGATCGCAATATAAGTAAAACACAATTGCGCAATAGTGATTGCAATATTATGAAACATGAAAATTGCGAATGTGCAATCGTGTTCTCAATATTATGGAAATATGAATATTGAGAACGAGTAATACCAATCTCAAAATAAGTAAAAAAAAACACGCCTTAGGACACGATAGAAGACTTGTACAATCACACTTACAGTTTACATATTCTATCATTATACAATCCCAAGGTCCTATAGTTTTAAAAGGAAGTTTTTTTCTACGTCTTTATTAACAAAGTAGATCACACACATGACGAATATATAAGCGTTCCGTGGGAGTTTCAAGGACGTTCCATGGGTTTAACCTGTATTTAATTGGGGAAACATTGCCGTGGGTTTATAATATTCAAAGTCCTATCTTCCATCTTAGCTTTACCTTTTCAGTCCTATCAGTCTCACCATCTTTTCAGTGGCAATATTATATACAGTGAAAGGGAATATACATATGTATTATTTGAAGTGTTAGTACACAGAATTTTTTTTTATTTTCGTGAACACACAGTCACAGTTAAACATGCTTTAAAGACAACAACCCGCCCCTCCTGCTTACATCACAGCTAAGTGGCGATGTAGGCTGACTTTTGCTGGAGTCACAATCTTCATTATATCCTATGGGAGACATCGCCACTCGTCAGCACAACGAGGTGTAGCCCAGTTTTTTTAGAATATATTATTATTATTGGGTATTTGTAGAGCGCCAACAGATTCCGCAGCGCTAATATATGGCTAGACCGATGGACTGCTAGCCTGACAAACCCAAACAGGCAATATCTCATCATTCTGACAATGTTTTGAATATTGGGGCCTTTATGTGAAGGAGAGACACATGCATTGCAATATAATGCTCAAGCCCCCTAAAGATTTTGTGTAATTTCTCTCCATGCCGGCAAGTTTTTGATCATTGGGCCACAAGAAAGAGAGAGAGAGATAGATAAAAAGCATGGCAGTGCCCATTAGGGGACAAACTAAATCATGAAAGTATATTGCTATTGTTTTAACTGCACTTAAAGGGACATGAAACCCAAATGTTTTCTTTCATGATTTTGAAAGAGCATGCAATTTTAAATAACTTTCTAATTTACTTCTATTATCTAATTTGCTTCATTCCCTTGATATCCTTTGCTGAAAAGCATATCTAGATAGGCTCAGTAGCTGCTGATTGGTGACTGCACATAGATGCCTCATGTGATTGGCTCACCCATGTGCATTGATATGATTTTGAAAGAGCATGCAATTTTAAATAACTTTCTAATTTACTTCTATTATCTAATTTGCTTCATTCCCTTGATATCCTTTGCTGAAAAGCATATCTAGATAGGCTCAGTAGCTGCTGATTGGTGACTGCACATAGATGCCTCATGTGATTGGCTCACCCATGTGCATTGATATTTCTTCAACAAAGTATATCTAAAGAATGAAGCAAATAAGATAATAAAAGTAAATTGGAATGTTGTTTAAAATTGTATTCTCTCCCCGAATCATTAAAGAAAAAATGTGGGTTTAGTGCCCCTTTAATAGACATTTTATATTGCAATTTCACACTGTTTAATATCCCTTAAGGTAAGTATATTCTTAATCTACAAAAAACAGCAACACATATTTCCTGCATCAAGTTGTTCTAAATAAATGTCAAATGTTTACCAAACTGTTCAAATTTAGTTTATGCAAATACATATTTACTTTCCTTATATCAAATATAAAATTTGAATATCAAACGTAGCATTGTTAACATTTGAAAGATGTTTTTATAAACTTCAATACAGGTCTATAGGAATCAACTTCTGAATGTAATATTCAGATAGTTAGCATTGGATATTTATATGCTGAATATGGTCAATTTATCGTTTGATTATCTGCATGTTAACGGCTCTCAATGAGCTGTTTTCACAATCACAATTAGCCATTTTCATTGTTAGCGGCAGCACTTTTTACATTATTCTTTCGGTGAATTATATCCTATTTTGTGCCAGTCCAGTTTTTTTTTCTGGTCCCAATCCAAATTCTGAATAATGATCAAGACATTGAAACACGATTTTATTCAGTTATCAAATTCTATCTAAAAGGACTTGATAAACCCTCATACCATATTTTTGGATTTATGACCATGTACCCTAAAAAGTTTTCAAATTTAACATTTGCAAAACAAACTGAAATGACCCTGCCATATTTGATGAGAATGTCACCAAACAGATACAAACACTTCTTGTTCAATTAATTATAGCTAAAAAAATAATATTTACTTATACACCATTAAAATGAACTAAATCCATAACCCAACAAGCACATATGCTCACTATACTGATAATTCCCTGGTTCAAATGAGACATACACATTTACAGTATATATGGATTTGCAGCACGACAGGTTTAATGCACATGTCACTTATTACCATCACTACACACTGATAAAAATGTATCGATCAGTATGGGTCCTTAAACCTGTGATGTATTTTCAGAAGCATTTTCAGATTGGGATCACTAAAAAATAACATCACACTAACTACACCAGTTGAGGGTCAATTATCTTTATTTGCTGAAAGTAAGTACAATATTGTGATTTACCCCTTAAAGGGACATTAAACACTTTGAGATGGTAATATAAAATGATAAATTGTATATATAAAACAACTCTGCAATATACTTTCATTATTTATTTTGTCCTCTTTGCCTGTAATTCCATTCTGAAATTGTGAGCTTTTCAGTTCCTGTTAGAAATGGAAGTGCAGAACACTGTTAAATCCAGCACAACCATTGGCTGCACACTCTAATGACCTATGTATAACTGTCCCTAATTGGCCACAGCAGAGAAGGTAACACAAGTTACAACATGGCAGCTCCCAGTGTTTTATAGACACTAAAACTTTACACTTATTTTGTCACTTTTTAAACAACTAATGAAACTTTAAAAAATACATCTACATGTTAGTCATGGACTAATCTTTTCTTTGAATGCATCATTCTATCTAGCATGTATTTAGTGTTTAATGTCCCTTTAATGTGCTGGTGGTCTAATATTTATTTGCAAGTATTCTGTCCTTTCACTTCCTGACAAACACTGAAAAATGATATGTAGCGTAAAATGCTTACAGAGTGTACCAGGCTTCACATTTGCATGTTATTTAATTTAGTGATACTGATTATTTTCAGTTTTGTAAGTATCTTAGATCTAAAGACTAGGGACACTTAAATCTAATAAATAATGTAATTGATGTATAGACTGTAAATGCTGCCTGTGTTTTTCAAGCTATTGGAGTCTGTACAAATGAGAGTGAGACTGAATGATGTGCTATTTTATTGACTATAAAAGAAGCCCACAAATGCTTTATGGTTTGCATGTGTACAAATAAAGTTCTAATAATACAGTGTTATAGTCACAAGCCGCAGGAAATTACCCTTAATTTATCACTACCTTATTCCAGTGACAGCTGTGTAGCCAAATGCTAAATATTGTTCCTCTGCAAGGACAGGTTTTAAACATATTTAAAGGGACACTGAACACAAATTTTTTCTTTCGTGATTCAGATAGAGCATGTCATTTTAAGCAACTTTCTAATTTACTCCTATTATCAAATTTTCTTCATTCTTTTGGTATATTTATTTGAAAAGCAAGAATGTAAGTTTAGATGCCGGCCCATTTTTGGTGAACAACCTGGGTTGTCCTTGCTGATTGGACAGCACCAATAAACAAGTGCTGTCCATGGTTCTGAACCAACAATTTACTGGCTCCTTAGCATAGATGCCTTCTTTTTCAAATAAAGATAGCAAGAGAACGAAGAAAAATTGATAATAGAAGTAAATGAGAAAGTTGCTTAAAATTACATGCTCTATCTGAATCATGAAATAAAAAATTTGGGTTCAGTGTCACTTTAATATCAGGAAGTAATAATCGATTTGAGACAACATATTAAATAATTAGTAGTTATTTTTATAGATGTGTTATAAGAACATATATGCTGTTCACACACGCACACACAAACATATATATATATCTACACATACGCACACACATATATATATATATATATATATATATATATATATACTCACACGCACACGCACACATATATATATCTACACACATATATATACATATATATATATACACACATATACATACCTACACACATATATATCTACACACACACACACACACACATATATATTTGTGGCAGATTTGAAAAGCTACTATTGATAACACAACAAAATTTAATTAGAATTATAATAATCATAAAAAAAATGTAGCTGCGTTGCTACTTTGTTAATGTATGTACAGGCCGTGGTTTACATCTTCATCTACAAACCTATTTTTTTTCCTTGTATTTTTCTGGTGTCTGCAGTCTTGTCTGACACTTCTGTACAATATTGTTCCCCAAGTCTTGATAGTCTATGTTTCACCATAGGTTGTTTCAGATCATTTTATCACACGGATTAACAAGATTTAATAAACCATCTTGTGATTCTAAACTATTACAATACATTAGTAAAACCCAATTTATTTGCATTAACTGTGTTTTTAATTGTGGAAATTGGATTATAAAAGAGTGCCATGAATGTCAAAAACAAAAGAATAGAGGGTTAGAAATCAGTTCTGAAATTCAGCCTACCAATTTTTAATTCCAACTGATCAATCAATCAATTAATCAATCAATCAATCAATCAGCACATTGTAAAAATCATACAAATTGAAATACATTCTCGCATGAGGGTCATTCTGCACCAAGGACCTGGAAGGACAGTGCCTTAAATTACAGTGCTATATAGATGAGGCTTCAAATACATCAAATAAGGTAGGAGAGCTGTTTTTATGGTTACATATAATCCCTGTAATTGTTAAAGTAGTAAATTTCTTATGGTTTTTGGTCAATGTGTCTTGTTCTGCAAATCATGGGGAGCGGTCTCTTTGTTGGAGAACCTTTAGGTGTGATGTGTGCTAGATTATGGGGATATTTAAAGAGACACTGCACTATAAAATTTGCTTCGCATTAATGTGTTCCAAATGACTTGTTATACCTGATGCAGAGTATAAAATGTATAGAGAATTGTTCCTTTATGTTTATTTTTGCATTTGTAATAGTTTTGTGCAATAAAACCCATCACCTACTGTTCTCAATGACATGCCTAATTAATTAGCCTGCAGGAAGAGCAGACCTGCTATTTTTCTATATACACAAAGCCTAAACGTTAGGTATTGAATTGGTAATAATGGCTGGGGGTTCATCAACGAGCAAAACCAGCTATTTAAGATAACAAAAAAATCTATCTTCCATCCTCTGGGAGTTTAATTTAAGTTGCTCTCTTGTTTACATAGCTTTTCTACAGATAATACAGCAGTACTCATATTTTCAGTATAGGGGTGTTGATTTCAACTGTTAAACAATTTAATACACTCCAGCAGGTCAAATGTATAATTTGAAACACATTAAAGGGGAGAACGCTTTACAGTACACTGTAAAGTACCCTTTAGGAAGAAGAATCAAGCAGCAGGGGGTCATACAGAGTAACAACACTTGGTGGGTAAGTATTTGCAAGTGCTTATCACAGCAATGTTTGCATTTAGGAGAGACATGGGTAATCATAGGTTAAAGGGACATTGAACACTAAACAAATGCTAGATAGAATGATGCATTTAAAGAAAAGATTAGTCTGAGAATGACATGTAGATGTATTTTTTAAAGTTTAATTTGCTTTTTAAATATTGACAAAAATAAGTGTAAAGTTTTAGAGTCCATAAAAGAATGGGAGCTGCCATGTTGTAACTTAAGTTACCTTCTCTACTGTGGCCAATTAGAGACAGTTATAAATAGGTCACTAGAGTGAGTAGCCAATGGCTGTGTGGAATATAACAGTGTTCTGCACTTCCATTTCTAACAGGAACTGAAAAGCTCACAATTATACAAACGGAATTATAGGAAAATGGGACAAAAAATATAATTACAGTATATTGTAGAGTTTTTTTTATATACAATTTATCATTTTATATTACCCTCTCAAAGATTTTAATGTCCCTTTAATGCTTTAGATGGATATTGGTATTTTAAGGGTTTATTAGGATGGGGTGTGATTAGAGATTTTGTGTACTAGGAAATTTTAGATGAGCTTTAGGACAGTCCTAGCAGCAGGATTCTCCAGTCTACACCAAAATAGAATATTATCCATCTCACTTATTAAAATATCGTTAGGTGCTATATTTCTTTTAAAGAATAAATAAGAAACATCACTTACCACAAGTCATTTTCATGATACTATAACATTCTTTTCAGTAATCTTTGCATAGATATTACCAAATTAATCTTCACCATGACATGACCAGGCATTTTGATATAGAGCAATATCTGTCATTTCTGTCTGTACAATACACAGCTAGAGTTACTTATATAATGTAAATGTTGCATTACTGAGAGTTAGCAGCAGGTGTCATCAGGTGTATGTTATATGACAGAGTAGTGTCCTATTATATCTGAATAAACAGTGGCATAACCACAAACCTGAGATTCAATCGCATTTTATTTTCACTTCGACACTTGAATGTTTTGTTTTTGCACTAACTGAGGGCTAGAATGCAAGGGGAGCGAAACTGATAGAGCAATGTGTTATCTTTTGTGTGACCTTGTGCAAAGAATAAAGCATAATCTGGTATTATAACAGGATAGTTCAATATTTTAACAAAGAAATCTTACCATAGATTAAACTCTTTTAGCAGGCCCTATTCTTTTAGTTGGTAGTGCAGGGAGTGCTATTAGCGAGCTCATTGTGCGCTTGACCTGAAGTAAACCATTATTATTATTAAAGGGATATGAAACCCAATGTTTTTCTTTCAAGATTCAGCTAGAGCATGCAATTTTAATCAACTTCCTAATGTACTCCTATTATACATTTTCTTTGTTCTCTTGGTATCTTTATTTGAAAAGCAGGAATGTAAGCTTAGGAGCCGGCCCATTTTTGGTTCAGAACCTGGGTAGCGCTTGTTGATTGGTGGCTAAAATTTCGGTTTCATATCCCTTTAATAGTATAGCACAGAACTAAATGTAGAACTCCACTACTTGCACACCATCAGCTTAGTGCACCCTCAGCTTAGCGCTCAAGTGAAATCGAACATGAATTTTACTGCGCACCCCCACAGAAGTCTATTATTAAGGGATGTAGCGCACCTGCACTATCTTACATGCAGAGGTTAGTGCACCCTAAAACTTGAGAGCTAAAAAATAACTATGGGCTTGTAATATCTGTGCAAAATAGAGGCGCTACATAATGCTCCTGAGCAATGTTAAAGAGACATGATACCCACATGTTGAAGCATAGCTCTAAAAAGCTGACTAGAAAATATCACCTGAACATCTCTATGTAAAAAAAAAATTTTCCCAGAAAAAAATAATGCACTAGGCAGTTTTAAAGGTTTAAAAGTTGGCAGGTGTGGGGTGTTAGAAAAAAAAAACAGCACTTTCTATGGGAACTGTGTATTCCCTGTAAATATATACATATATATATTATTATTTTTTTTACCAACTTGCAGCTTTACAGCAGCTGCAGTATAACTGTTCACAGAGCACTTTCTCTGGTGAGCTGAATATATTTTGAGCTAAAATATCTTCCCTTTTTACATAAGAGATGCTCAGGTTATATTTTCATGTCAGCTTTTTATAGTTATGCTGCATCACTATCAAGTGACTTAGCATATAAGTATTATGTCCCTTTAATGCACGACAGTGCTAATATTTTTGTGCTCCACTTGTAATCTAGGCCTTAGCCTCTTAGGTGTTTTCAACTAGTCAATACTTCGAAATGCCCTCTCTCCACATCCCCAATAAAGCTATTTTTTCATCTGTGCATTGTTTGTTCATATGTTCACGTTTTTTAAATGAACATTATATAAGTGAGACATTAAGAAAAGAATTATACAATAAATATACTTAGTACTCACCACAGTGCTTCTTATTAAGACAACATTCTGCCTATTGGCATCTGCTGACAAAATGCACACTACATAAAGCTAACCCTATTCTCTCTCTTCTGCTTTCAGGTACGTGAATAGAGTCCCTGTCAATCTGCAAAGTATTCACTGCACTCTGGTGTTTTTTCCTCTTCTGAAACTCTCTTTTGGTATGTGAATAGAGTCCCTGTCAATCTGCAAACTATTCACTGCACTCTGGTGTTTTTCCTCTTCTGTAACTCTCTTATGGTACGTGAATAGAGTCCCTGTCAATCAGCAAACTATTCACTGCACTCTGGTGTTTTTTCCTTTCCTGTAACTCTCTTTTGGTACGTGAATAGAGTCCCTGTCAATCTGCAAACTATTCACTGCACTCTGGTGTTTTTTCCTCTCTTGTAACTCTCTTATGATACGTGAATAGAGTCCCTGTCAATCTGCAAACTATTCACTGCACTCTGGTGTTTTTTCCTCTCTTGTAACTCTCTTTTGGTACGTGAATAGAGTCCCTGTCAATCTGCAAACTATTCACTGCACTCTGGTGTTTTTTCCTCTCCTGTAACTCTCTTTTGGTACGTGAATAGAGTCCCTGTCAATCTGCAAACTATTCACTGCACTCTGGTGTTTTTTCCTTTCCTGTAACTTTCTTTTGGTACGTGAATAAAGTCCCTGTAAATCTGCAAACTATTCACTGCACTCTGGTGTTTTTTCCTCTCCTGTAACTCTCTTTTGGTACGTGAATAGAGTCCCTGTCAATCTGCAAACTATTCACTGCACTCTGGTGTTTTTTCCTCTCCTGTAACTCTCTTATGGTACGTGAATAGAGTCCCTGTCAATCTGCAAACTATTCACTGCACTCTGGTGTTTTTTCCTCTCCTGTAACTCTCTTATGGTATGTGTATATGTATTTAGAGCAAATTATTTTAGGTTGTTAATTTAGTCCTACATTTGTTGTACTGTTATCCAATGTCTTACTTCTAATGTTTTGTTAATTGCCATGTGATGTTCAATCTTTATTAATACTTGCTATTATTCTTAAATGTATAGCTGTTTTATGCAATAGTTTCAACCTCCTCCAAATTTTACTGTCTGTTTATTTAAGTTATCTCACCCTGACCAGCCCAAAATCTAACTTTCCAATCGGCCTTTAATTTGTCTCTGATTTATCAATCAAGTAATTTAGTGGACACAGCTGACTTCCCTGACTATATATTCAACATTAGCTTGGGCTGTGCATTGCACTGGGCTGTGTGCATTGTTACAACAACATATGTTAACATTTTTTAATTAAGACATTAAGAAAAGAATTATACAAGA
Source organism: Bombina bombina (assembly GCF_027579735.1). NCBI lineage: Eukaryota > Metazoa > Chordata > Amphibia > Anura > Bombinatoridae > Bombina > Bombina bombina. The sequence goes on from NC_069501.1 coordinate 104,749,654, forward strand.
ATTACACTCAGTACTCACCACAGTGCTGCTTATTAAGACAACATGCTGCCTATCGGCATCTGCTGAAGAAATGCACACTACATCAAGGTAACCCTATTCTCTCTCTTCCGCTTTCAGGTATGTGAATAGAGTCCCTGTCAATCTGCAAACTATTCACTGCACTCTGGTGTTTTTTCCTCTCCTGTAACTCTCTTTTGGTACGTGAATAGAGTCCCTGTCAATCTGCGAACTATTCACTGCACTCTGGTGTTTTTTCCTCTCCTGTAACTCTCTTATGGTACGTGAATAGAGTCCTTGTCAATCTGCAAAGTATTCACTGCACTCTGGTGTATTTTTCTCTCTTGTAACTCTCTTATGGTACGTGAATAGAGTCCTTGTCAATCTACAAAGTATTCACTGCACTCTGGTGTTTTTTACTCTCCTGTAACTCTCTTTTGGTACGTGAATAGAGTCCCTGTCAATCTGAAAACTATTCACTGCACTCTGGTGTTTTTTCCTCTCCTGTAACTCTCTTATGGTACGTGAATAGAGTCCTTGTCAATCTGCAAATTACTCACTGCACTCTGGTGTTTTTTCCTCTCTTGTAACTCTCTTATGGTACGTGAATAGAGTCCCTGTCAATCTGCAAACTATTAACTGCACTCTGGTGGTTTTTCTTCTCTTGTAACTCTCTTTTGGTACGTGAATAGAGTCCCTTTCAATCTGCAAACTAATCACTGCACTCTGGTGTATTTTCCTCTCTTGTAACTCTCTTATGGTACGTGAATAGAGTCCCTTTCAATCTGCAAAGTATTCACTGCACTCTGGTGTTTTTTCTTCTCCTGTAACTCTCTTATGGTACGTGAATAGAGTCCCTGTCAATCTGCAAACTATTCACTGCACTCTGGGGTTTTTTCCTCTCCTGTAACTCTCTTTTGGTACGTGAATAGAGTCCCTGTCAATCTGCAAACTATTCACTGCACTCTGGTGTTTTTTCCTCTCTTGTAACTCTCTTATGATATGTGAATAGAGTCCCTGTCAATCTGCAAACTATTCACTGCACTCTGGTGTTTTTTCCTCTCTTGTAACTCTCTTTTGGTACGTGAATAGAGTCCCTGTCAATCTGCAAACTATTCACTGCACTCTGGTGTTTTTTCCTCTCCTGTAACTCTCTTTTATTACATGAATAGAGTCCCTGTCAATCTGCAAACTATTCACTGCACTCTGGTGTTTTTTCCTCTCCTGTAACTCTCTTTTGGTATGTGAATAGAGTCCCTGTCAATCTTCAAACTATTCACTGCACTCTGGTGTTTTTTCCTTTCCTGTAACTCTCTTTTGGTAGGTGAATAGAGTTCCTGTCAATCTGCAAACTATTCACTGCACTCTGGTGTTTTTTCCTCTCCTGTAACTCTCTTATGGTACGTGAATAGAGTCCCTGTCAATCTGCAAACTATTCACTGCACTCTGGTGTTTTTTTCCTCTCCTGTAACTCTCTTATGGTATGTGTATATGTATATAGAGCAAATTATTTTAGGTTGTTAATTTAATCCTACATTTGTTGTACTGTTATCCAATGTCTTACTTCTAATGTTTTGTTAATTGCCATGTGAATCTTTATTAATACTTGCTATTATTCTTAAATGTATAGCTGTTTTATGCAATAGTTTCAACCTCCTCCAAATTTTACTGTTTGTTTATTTAACTTATCTCACCCTGACCAGCCCAGAATCTAACTTTCCAATCGGCCTTTAATTTGTCTCTGATTTATCAATCAAGTAATTTAGTGGACATAGCTGACTTCCCTGACTATATATTCAACATTAGCTTGGGCTGTGCATTGCACTGGGCTGTGTACATTGTTACAACAACATATGTTAACATTTTTTAAGTGAGACATTAAGAAAAGAATTATACAAGAATTACACTCAGTACTCACCACAGTGCTGCTTATTAAGACAACATGCTGCCTATTGGCATCTGCTGAAGAAATGCACACTACATCAAGGTAACCCTATTCTCTCTCTTCCGCTTTCAGGCATGTGAATAGAGTCCCTGTCAATCTGCAAACTATTCACTGCACTCTGGTGTTTTTTCCTCTCCTGTAACTCTCTTATGGTACGTGAATAGAGTCCTTGTCAATCTGCAAACTATTCACTGCACTCTGGTGTTTTTTCCTTTCCTGTAACTCTCTTTTGGTACGTGAATAGAGTCCCTGTCAATCTGCAAACTATTCACTGCACTCTGGTGTTTTTTCCTCTCTTGTAACTCTCTTATGATACGTGAATAGAGTCCCTGTCAATCTGCAAACTATTCACTGCACTCTGGTGTTTTTTCCTCTCTTGTAACTCTCTTTTGGTACGTGAATAGAGTCCCTGTCAATCTGCAAACTATTCACTGCACTCTGGTGTTTTTTCCTCTCTTGTAACTCTCTTATGATATGTGAATAGAGTCCCTGTCAATCTGCAAACTATTCACTGCACTCTGGTGTTTTTTCCTCTCTTGTAACTCTCTTTTGGTACGTGAATAGAGTCCCTGTCAATCTGCAAACTATTCACTGCACTCTGGTGTTTTTTCCTCTCCTGTAACTCTCTTTTGGTACGTGAATAGAGTCCCTGTCAATCTGCAAACTATTCACTGCACTCTGGTGTTTTTTCCTTTCCTGTAACTTTCTTTTGGTACGTGAATAAAGTCCCTGTAAATCTGCAAACTATTCACTGCACTCTGGTGTTTTTTCCTCTCCTGTAACTCTCTTTTGGTACGTGAATAGAGTCCCTGTCAATCTGCAAACTATTCACTGCACTCTGGTGTTTTTTCCTCTCCTGTAACTCTCTTATGGTACGTGAATAGAGTCCCTGTCAATCTGCAAACTATTCACTGCACTCTGGTGTTTTTTCCTCTCCTGTAACTCTCTTATGGTATGTGTATATGTATTTAGAGCAAATTATTTTAGGTTGTTAATTTAGTCCTACATTTGTTGTACTGTTATCCAATGTCTTACTTCTAATGTTTTGTTAATTGCCATGTGATGTTCAATCTTTATTAATACTTGCTATTATTCTTAAATGTATAGCTGTTTTATGCAATAGTTTCAACCTCCTCCAAATTTTACTGTCTGTTTATTTAAGTTATCTCACCCTGACCAGCCCAAAATCTAACTTTCCAATCGGCCTTTAATTTGTCTCTGATTTATCAATCAAGTAATTTAGTGGACACAGCTGACTTCCCTGACTATATATTCAACATTAGCTTGGGCTGTGCATTGCACTGGGCTGTGTGCATTGTTACAACAACATATGTTAACATTTTTTAATTAAGACATTAAGAAAAGAATTATACAAGAATTACACTCAGTACTCACCACAGTGCTGCTTATTAAGACAACATGCTGCCTATCGGCATCTGCTGAAGAAATGCACACTACATCAAGGTAACCCTATTCTCTCTCTTCCGCTTTCAGGTATGTGAATAGAGTCCCTGTCAATCTGCAAACTATTCACTGCACTCTGGTGTTTTTTCCTCTCCTGTAACTCTCTTATGGTACGTGAATAGAGTCCTTGTCAATCTGCAAAGTATTCACTGTACTCTGGTGTATTTTCCTCTCCTGTAACTCTCTTATGGTATGTGAATAGAGTCCTTGTCAATCTGCAAAGTATTCACTGCACTCTGGTGTTTTTTACTCTCCTGTAACTTTCTTTTGGTACATGAATAGAGTCCCTGTCAATCTGCAAACTATTCACTGCACTCTGGTGTTTTTTCCTCTCCTGTAACTCTCTTATGGTGCGTGAATAGAGTCCCTGTCAATCTGCAAAGTATTCACTGCACTCTGGTGTTTTTTCCTCTCCTGTAACTCTCTTTTGGTACGTGAATAGAGTCCCTGTCAATCTGCAAACTATTCACTGCACTCTGGTGTTTTTTCCTCTCTTGTAACTCTCTTATGATACGTGAATAGAGTCCCTGTCAATCTGCAAACTATTCACTGCACTCTGGTGTTTTTTCCTCTCTTGTAACTCTCTTTTGGTACGTGAATAGAGTCCCTGTCAATCTGCAAACTATTCACTGCACTCTGGTGTTTTTTCCTCTCCTGTAACTCTCTTATGGTACGTGAATAGAGTCCCTTTCAATCTGCAAAGTATTCACTGCACTCTGGTGTTTTTTCTTCTCCTGTAACTCTCTTATGGTACGTGAATAGAGTCCCTGTCAATCTGCAAACTATTCACTGCACTCTGGGGTTTTTTCCTCTCCTGTAACTCTCTTTTGGTACGTGAATAGAGTCCCTGTCAATCTGCAAACTATTCACTGCACTCTGGTGTTTTTTCCTCTCTTGTAACTCTCTTATGATATGTGAATAGAGTCCCTGTCAATCTGCAAACTATTCACTGCACTCTGGTGTTTTTTCCTCTCTTGTAACTCTCTTTTGGTACGTGAATAGAGTCCCTGTCAATCTGCAAACTATTCACTGCACTCTGGTGTTTTTTCCTCTCCTGTAACTCTCTTTTATTACATGAATAGAGTCCCTGTCAATCTGCAAACTATTCACTGCACTCTGGTGTTTTTTCCTCTCCTGTAACTCTCTTTTGGTATGTGAATAGAGTCCCTGTCAATCTTCAAACTATTCACTGCACTCTGGTGTTTTTTCCTTTCCTGTAACTCTCTTTTGGTAGGTGAATAGAGTTCCTGTCAATCTGCAAACTATTCACTGCACTCTGGTGTTTTTTCCTCTCCTGTAACTCTCTTATGGTACGTGAATAGAGTCCCTGTCAATCTGCAAACTATTCACTGCACTCTGGTGTTTTTTTTCCTCTCCTGTAACTCTCTTATGGTATGTGTATATGTATATAGAGCAAATTATTTTAGGTTGTTAATTTAATCCTACATTTGTTGTACTGTTATCCAATGTCTTACTTCTAATGTTTTGTTAATTGCCATGTGAATCTTTATTAATACTTGCTATTATTCTTAAATGTATAGCTGTTTTATGCAATAGTTTCAACCTCCTCCAAATTTTACTGTTTGTTTATTTAACTTATCTCACCCTGACCAGCCCAGAATCTAACTTTCCAATCGGCCTTTAATTTGTCTCTGATTTATCAATCAAGTAATTTAGTGGACATAGCTGACTTCCCTGACTATATATTCAACATTAGCTTGGGCTGTGCATTGCACTGGGCTGTGTACATTGTTACAACAACATATGTTAACATTTTTTAAGTGAGACATTAAGAAAAGAATTATACAAGAATTACACTCAGTACTCACCACAGTGCTGCTTATTAAGACAACATGCTGCCTATTGGCATCTGCTGAAGAAATGCACACTACATCAAGGTAACCCTATTCTCTCTCTTCCGCTTTCAGGCATGTGAATAGAGTCCCTGTCAATCTGCAAACTATTCACTGCACTCTGGTGTTTTTTCCTCTCCTGTAACTCTCTTATGGTACGTGAATAGAGTCCTTGTCAATCTGCAAACTATTCACTGCACTCTGGTGTTTTTTCCTTTCCTGTAACTCTCTTTTGGTACGTGAATAGAGTCCCTGTCAATCTGCAAACTATTCACTGCACTCTGGTGTTTTTTCCTCTCTTGTAACTCTCTTATGATACGTGAATAGAGTCCCTGTCAATCTGCAAACTATTCACTGCACTCTGGTGTTTTTTCCTCTCTTGTAACTCTCTTTTGGTACGTGAATAGAGTCCCTGTCAATCTGCAAACTATTCACTGCACTCTGGTGTTTTTTCCTCTCCTGTAACTCTCTTTTGGTACGTGAATAGAGTCCCTGTCAATCTGCAAACTATTCACTGCACTCTGGTGTTTTTTCCTTTCCTGTAACTTTCTTTTGGTACGTGAATAAAGTCCCTGTAAATCTGCAAACTATTCACTGCACTCTGGTGTTTTTTCCTCTCCTGTAACTCTCTTTTGGTACGTGAATAGAGTCCCTGTCAATCTGCAAACTATTCACTGCACTCTGGTGTTTTTTCCTCTCCTGTAACTCTCTTATGGTACGTGAATAGAGTCCCTGTCAATCTGCAAACTATTCACTGCACTCTGGTGTTTTTTCCTCTCCTGTAACTCTCTTATGGTATGTGTATATGTATTTAGAGCAAATTATTTTAGGTTGTTAATTTAGTCCTACATTTGTTGTACTGTTATCCAATGTCTTACTTCTAATGTTTTGTTAATTGCCATGTGATGTTCAATCTTTATTAATACTTGCTATTATTCTTAAATGTATAGCTGTTTTATGCAATAGTTTCAACCTCCTCCAAATTTTACTGTCTGTTTATTTAAGTTATCTCACCCTGACCAGCCCAAAATCTAACTTTCCAATCGGCCTTTAATTTGTCTCTGATTTATCAATCAAGTAATTTAGTGGACACAGCTGACTTCCCTGACTATATATTCAACATTAGCTTGGGCTGTGCATTGCACTGGGCTGTGTGCATTGTTACAACAACATATGTTAACATTTTTTAATTAAGACATTAAGAAAAGAATTATACAAGAATTACACTCAGTACTCACCACAGTGCTGCTTATTAAGACAACATGCTGCCTATCGGCATCTGCTGAAGAAATGCACACTACATCAAGGTAACCCTATTCTCTCTCTTCCGCTTTCAGGTATGTGAATAGAGTCCCTGTCAATCTGCAAACTATTCACTGCACTCTGGTGTTTTTTCCTCTCCTGTAACTCTCTTTTGGTACGTGAATAGAGTCCCTGTCAATCTGCGAACTATTCACTGCACTCTGGTGTTTTTTCCTCTCCTGTAACTCTCTTATGGTACGTGAATAGAGTCCTTGTCAATCTGCAAAGTATTCACTGCACTCTGGTGTATTTTCCTCTCTTGTAACTCTCTTATGGTACGTGAATAGAGTCCTTGTCAATCTACAAAGTATTCACTGCACTCTGGTGTTTTTTACTCTCCTGTAACTCTCTTTTGGTACGTGAATAGAGTCCCTGTCAATCTGAAAACTATTCACTGCACTCTGGTGTTTTTTCCTCTCCTGTAACTCTCTTATGGTACGTGAATAGAGTCCTTGTCAATCTGCAAATTACTCACTGCACTCTGGTGTTTTTTCCTCTCTTGTAACTCTCTTATGGTACGTGAATAGAGTCCCTGTCAATCTGCAAACTATTAACTGCACTCTGGTGGTTTTTCTTCTCTTGTAACTCTCTTTTGGTACGTGAATAGAGTCCCTTTCAATCTGCAAACTAATCACTGCACTCTGGTGTATTTTCCTCTCTTGTAACTCTCTTATGGTACGTGAATAGAGTCCCTTTCAATCTGCAAAGTATTCACTGCACTCTGGTGTTTTTTCTTCTCCTGTAACTCTCTTATGGTACGTGAATAGAGTCCCTGTCAATCTGCAAACTATTCACTGCACTCTGGTGTTTTTTCCTCTCCTGTAACTCTCTTTTGGTACGTGAATAGAGTCCCTGTCAATCTGCAAACTATTCACTGCACTCTGGTGTTTTTTCCTCTCTTGTAACTCTCTTTTGGTACGTGAATAGAGTCCCTGTCAATCTGCAAACTATTCACTGCACTCTGGTGTTTTTTCCTCTCCTGTAACTCTCTTTTATTACATGAATAGAGTCCCTGTCAATCTGCAAACTATTCACTGCACTCTGGTGTTTTTTCCTCTCCTGTAACTCTCTTTTGGTATGTGAATAGAGTCCCTGTCAATCTTCAAACTATTCACTGCACTCTGGTGTTTTTTCCTTTCCTGTAACTCTCTTTTGGTAGGTGAATAGAGTTCCTGTCAATCTGCAAACTATTCACTGCACTCTGGTGTTTTTTCCTCTCCTGTAACTCTCTTATGGTACGTGAATAGAGTCCCTGTCAATCTGCAAACTATTCACTGCACTCTGGTGTTTTTTTCCTCTCCTGTAACTCTCTTATGGTATGTGTATATGTATATAGAGCAAATTATTTTAGGTTGTTAATTTAATCCTACATTTGTTGTACTGTTATCCAATGTCTTACTTCTAATGTTTTGTTAATTGCCATGTGAATCTTTATTAATACTTGCTATTATTCTTAAATGTATAGCTGTTTTATGCAATAGTTTCAACCTCCTCCAAATTTTACTGTTTGTTTATTTAACTTATCTCACCCTGACCAGCCCAGAATCTAACTTTCCAATCGGCCTTTAATTTGTCTCTGATTTATCAATCAAGTAATTTAGTGGACATAGCTGACTTCCCTGACTATATATTCAACATTAGCTTGGGCTGTGCATTGCACTGGGCTGTGTACATTGTTACAACAACATATGTTAACATTTTTTAAGTGAGACATTAAGAAAAGAATTATACAAGAATTACACTCAGTACTCACCACAGTGCTGCTTATTAAGACAACATGCTGCCTATTGGCATCTGCTGAAGAAATGCACACTACATCAAGGTAACCCTATTCTCTCTCTTCCGCTTTCAGGCATGTGAATAGAGTCCCTGTCAATCTGCAAACTATTCACTGCACTCTGGTGTTTTTTCCTCTCCTGTAACTCTCTTATGGTACGTGAATAGAGTCCTTGTCAATCTGCAAAGTATTCACTGTACTCTGGTGTATTTTCCTCTCCTGTAACTCTCTTATGGTATGTGAATAGAGTCCTTGTCAATCTGCAAAGTATTCACTGCACTCTGGTGTTTTTTACTCTCCTGTAACTTTCTTTTGGTACATGAATAGAGTCCCTGTCAATCTGCAAACTATTCACTGCACTCTGGTGTTTTTTCCTCTCCTGTAACTCTCTTATGGTGCGTGAATAGAGTCCCTGTCAATCTGCAAAGTATTCACTGCACTCTGGTGTTTTTTCCTCTCCTGTAACTCTCTTTTGGTACGTGAATAGAGTCCCTGTCAATCTGCAAACTATTCACTGCACTCTGGTGTTTTTTCCTCTCTTGTAACTCTCTTATGATATGTGAATAGAGTCCCTGTCAATCTGCAAACTATTCACTGCACTCTGGTGTTTTTTCCTCTCCTGTAACTCTCTTTTGTTACATGAATAGAGTCCCTGTTAATCTGCAAACTATTCACTGCACTCTGGTGTTTTTTCCTCTCCTGTAACTCTCTTTTGGTATGTGAATAGAGTCCCTGTCAATCTTCAAACTATTCACTGCACTCTGGTGTTTTTTCCTCTCCTGTAACTCTCTTTTGTTACATGAATAGAGTCCCTGTCAATCTGCAAACTATTCACTGCACTCTGGTGTTTTTTCCTCTCCTGTAACTCTCTTTTGGTATGTGAATAGAGTCCTTGTCAATCTGCAAATTACTCACTGCACTCTGGTGTTTTTTCCTCTCTTGTAACTCTCTTATGGTACGTGAATAGAGTCCCTGTCAATCTGCAAAGTAGAAGAACACAGAGGCGCCACCATGGCCCAGTACCACCAAAACAAAGAAATAAATATATAGAAGGCACTATATATACTCACAAACGTCAAGCACCCAGGTGGTGCTAGTGGGGCAGGCTGAAACTTCACAGTAGTTCAGCTCACTGATATACCTCCAAATAGATCCAGTCGGTGTTCCTTGAGAGCCTAAGATCCTATGCCTAGAAAAGAGAGAGGCAAACCAACATGGCCTAGTATTGTTTGAGCCCAGGGAGAATATAGCCCTAATGGGTATACTCACAGGAAACAAAGCACCTCCAGGTGCAATATCAGCAAGCTGGAACCATAAGTCGCCCAGTAGACAAACCACGGCAAGTGATCCTCCGCTTCCAGTAGTATAACGGTGGATAGGAGAGGGGTGTATGAAACCCCACAACAGGTTATTAGGTCAAAATACCACACCAGCAAGTGTATATAAAAGTAAAAATCTTTAATAACACAGCGACGCGTTTCTCAGCCGCCTATGGGCTGTTTCATCAGGCTAGCCATAGGCGGCTGAGAAACGCGTCGCTGTGTTATTAAAGATTTTTACTTTTATATACACTTGCTGGTGTGGTATTTTGACCTAATAACCTGTTGTGGGGTTTCATACACCCCTCTCCTATCCACCGTTATACTACTGGAAGCGGAGGATCACTTGCCGTGGTTTGTCTACTGGGCGACTTATGGTTCCAGCTTGCTGATATTGCACCTGGAGGTGCTTTGTTTCCTGTGAGTATACCCATTAGGGCTATATTCTCCCTGGGCTCAAACAATACTAGGCCATGTTGGTTTGCCTCTCTCTTTTCTAGGCATAGGATCTTAGGCTCTCAAGGAACACCGACTGGATCTATTTGGAGGTATATCAGTGAGCTGAACTACTGTGAAGTTTCAGCCTGCCCCACTAGCACCACCTGGGTGCTTGACGTTTGTGAGTATATATAGTGCCTTCTATATATTTATTTCTTTGTTTTGGTGGTACTGGGCCATGGTGGCGCCTCTGTGTTCTTCTATTTGCAGTATCTAACCATCAGGACGACCATCCTTTGACAGAGTGCTGCCGCCAGATAGTGGGACTTGATTGATGAATGGACATTAACATACCTATACCTACTGTATAGTTCACTGTTCTGTTGTTTTATCCTGTGTTACTGTGTGTATTGTTTTATGTCTAGGTTCTAGACTATTTACCTATCTGATTTTTTGGCAACTGGGAGGCGCACCCTAAAGGGTGTGGTGTGCATTTGTGTATACCACTCCCCACATTACAATCTGCAAAGTATTCACTGCACTCTGGTGTATTTTCCTCTCTTGTATCTCTCTTATGGTACGTGAATAGAGTCCTTGTCAATCTGCAAAGTATTCACTGCACTCTGGTGTTTTTTCATCTCTTGTAACTCTCTTATGGTACGTGAATAGAGTCCCTTTCAATCTGCAAAGTATTCACTGCACTCTGGTGTTTTTTCTTCTCCTGTAACTCTCTTATGGTACGTGAATAGAGTCCCTGTCAATCTGCAACGTACTCACTGCACTTTGGTGTTTTTTCCTCTCCTGTAACTCTCTTATGATACGTGAATAGAGTCCCTGTCAATCTGCAAACTATTCACTGCACTCTGGTGGTTTTTCTTCTCTTGTAACTCTCTTTTGGTATGTGTACATGTATATTGAGCAAATGATTTTAGGTTGTTAATTTAGTCCTGCATTTGTTGTAATGTTATCCAATGTCTTACTTCTCATGTTTTGTTAATTGCCATGTGATGTTCAATCCTTATCAATACTTGCTATTATTCTTACATTTATAGCTGTCTTATGCCATAATTTCAACCTGCTCCAAATTTTACTGTCTGTTTACTTAACTTATCTCACCCTGACCAGCCCAAAATCTAACTTTCCAAATGGCCTTTAATTTGTCTTTGATTTAGCAATCGAGTAATTTAGTGGACACAGCTGACTTCCCTGCCTATATATTCAACATTAGCTTGGGCTGTGCATTGCCTGGGCAATGAGCATTGTTACAACAACATATGTTCACATTATTTTAAATTAACCTTTTATAAGTGACGTATTAACAAAAGAATTGGACAAGGGGCAAGACACAAGGCAAGTACTTTTGTAATATTATGTTTTATGTATCTCACTGTTTCCTTATGCAATTGCTGCTGTAAACTTATGTGTTTAATTGGTTCCTTTGTAAAAATGCTTAATATCTTCATATTCCTTTTTGCTACCTCTTGTCTCTATAACAAACTACATTTTTCAATTACTCATTAGCCCATCTCTCTTAAACTCACCTTATTTTTGTACTCATGAACTTTACCTATTCCTAAACACTCTCTCTCCCCTCTGCACCTCGTCTCAAATTATTACTGCAAATCTATAGCTCATCTCATGTCACTCTCCCTCTTGCTTTTACTAACTGCTGGTGACATCTCCCCTAATCCTGGTCCCCAACAACTTCCTAGGCATGCACATCCATGTGTACGGTTCCATAGACTCAGAAAACAAAAACTCTGGCAACCTTACTCACATTCCTCTTGCATCTAAAGCCACTACCCCTTTCACTTGTGAACTCTGGAACTCTTGTTCTGTTTGCAACAAGCTCACTTCTATACATGACCTCTTTATCTCTCTCAACCTTCTGGCCCTAACAGAAACCTGGCTCTCTCCCCTAGACACAGCATCCACTGCTGCTCTGTCACATGGGGGTCTCCACTTTAGCCACACTCCTAGGTCTGGTAATAGACAAGGAGGAGGTGTAGGTATTTTACTTTCCTCTCGTTGCACCTTTCAACAAATACAACCCATCTCTTCCTTCACATTTTCCTCATTTGAAACCCACATGATTTGCTTATTCTCTCCCCTCTCTATACGTGTTGCAGTCATATACCAACCCCCTGGCTCCTCAACTTAATTTCTAGACCACTTGGCTGCCTGGCTACCTTATTTCCTTTCCTCAGACACCCCTGCCCTCATTCTTGATGACTTCAACATCCCTCTTGACAATCCCACTGCGTCCTCTGCAAAACAACTTCTGCAACTCACTTCCTCTTTCGGCTTGTCAAAATGGACTGATTCTCCCACTCACAAAGACGGTCACTCCCTTAACCTGATCTTTAGCTATTGATGCACTATTTCAAACTTCACAAACTCCCCTTTTCCTCTTTCTGACCACCATCTCTTCACTTGCAACATATCATCCCTCCCTACAACTCTCCCTCCTTCTACTCCTCACACCAAAATTTACAGAAGCATTGTCATTTGATCAGCAACAGCTTGCTAATGCCCTTGAACCTCTCCTCTCATCCTTCTCCTCCTTTTCCTGCCCTGACCAATCTACTATACCTGCCACTATAATTCCACCCTTACATCGGTCTTTCACAATCTGGCCCCGCTTACCATAGCTCGGAAATCACAGTGTCATCCTTAGCCCTGGCATACTTCTCTGACATGGTACCTACGCAGATGTTCCTGTACTGCTGACCGGCACTGGAGAAAATCTCAGGGTTCAGCTAATTTTCTTCATTAAAAAAATCATCTTGAACTCCTACTATTCTGCCCTTAATCTCTATAAGCAACATTACTACTCTTATCTCTACTCTTTCTTCAAACCCAAAACATCTGTTCTCCACTTTCAATACTCTTCTCAGCCCATCCCTACCTCCTAATACTACTTCTCTGTCAGCTGAAGACTTTGCCAGCCACTTCAATAACAAAATCAACTCCATCAAAAATTAAATCAGCTCTCGATACACTTCCATTCTCTCACCCCCTCAAATGATCGCAATTATCCACAACCCACTTAGCCATAAACTTAGCTCTTTCTCCCCTGTTACTGAGGAAGAAGTTTCTGCACTTATACTGCGCTCTCACCTCACTAACTGTCCCCTTGACCCTATCCCCTCACAGCTACTCCCTTTCCTCTCTTTTACCCTTACCCCTATACTCACACACATTTTCAACCTCTCCCTCAGCACCGGTATATTTCCCTTATCTCTGAAACATGCACTGGTAACACCTATCTTAAAAAACCTTCCCTTGATCCAACCTCCCCTTCCAACTACCACCCTATTTCCCTCCTCCCTCTTGCCTCAAAGCTTCTCGAAAAGCTAGTATATGCATGCCTATCCCATTTCCTTACATTAAACTCCCTCCTTGACCCACTGCAATCTGGATTTTGTCCCCATCACTCAACAGAGACAGCAATCATTAAGGTTCCCAACGAACTATTTACAGCAAAATCAAAAGGCCACTTCTCTCAGTTTATCCTCCTTGAGCTGTCCGCAGCCTTTGATACTGTTGACGAACCTCTTTTGCTCCAAATCCTCCAATCCTTCGGCATTTGTGACACAGCCCTCTCGTGTTTCTCTTCCTACCTGTCAAACCGTACCTTTAGTTTAGCCTTCTCTGCAGCCTCCTCTGCCCCGTCACCACTTTCTGTCGGGGTACCGCAAGGCTCTGTCCTCGGTTCCCTTCTCTTCTCAATCTACACGTCATCATTAGGTTCCCTAATAAAGTTCCACAGGTTCCGATATCATTTGTATGCCGATGACACCCAAATCTACTTCTCTGCACCAGACCTATCTCCTTCACTTGCTAACCCGTGTCACTAACTGTCTTTCTCACATCTCTTCCTGGATGTCCTTTAACTACCTCAAGCTAAATCTCTCCAAAACTGAGCTCCTTATTTTCCCCTTTCTTCAAAAATCTCCACCCCAATCTCTCTATAACTTTCGACAACTCCATCATTACCCCTACCCCACATGCCAGATGTTTTGGGGTCACATTTGACTCAGATCTGTAATGCTTGTGGGATATTCCACTAACAGACCAAACTTGGCCAGTAGTCTTCTTATCCCGGCATCAAGCTGGAATGATAGGGAATTTCCCAGAGCAGAGAAAGTTCACAAAATGAGTTAAGCTGTACTCACAGTAAGCAGGGTAGACTTTGGCGGCAACAGGTAGGGAATCCAGCGGTATGGCAGTTCAAGAGCAAAACAATAGAAGGACCGGAAAGCAGGCAGGAATCAGCAACAAGCAAATCCAGTAATTTACAGTTCAGGGATAAACTAATAGAATGGTCAGGCAGGTAGAGTTCGGCAACAGTATAGCAATCCAATGGTTCAAGGGTTAAACAGGCAGAGTGGTCAGACAGACAGAGTTCAGCAACAGTATGGCAATCCAGAAATCAAGAGAGAAAACAAGAGGGCGACCCCTAGTGCAGATCAATATTGAACCAGTAGTGAATATCTGCTACTGCTTGCGAATGGATACTCACAGAAAGTATTGCACCCTATAGTGCAAATGTAGCATACTAGGAATATTATGGTGTCCTAGTGCACATATCCACCCAAGAGGCACTGTCGTGATATAAGGTGAACTTCAAGTATATAAGATGGACGTCAGGATGATGAAAAAGCAGAGAACTCCAGTATCGATATAAAAATGTTTAATTAAAAAATTAAAAGAAAAAATACACAGATCTACAATGACATCTGTAGTAAAATTGCTACGCGTTTCTAAGCGTTAACCACGCTTTTTCCTCAGGCAAATGATCATTTGCCTGAGGAAAAAGCGTGGTTAACGCTTAGAAACGCGTAGCAATTTTACTACAGATGTCATTGTAGATCTGTGTATTTTTTCTTTTAATTTTTTAATTAAACATTTTTATATCGATACTGGAGTTCTCTGCTTTTTCATCATCCTGACGTCCATCTTATATACTTGAAGTTCACCTTATATCACGACAGTGCCTCTTGGGTGGATATGTGCACTAGGACACCGTAATATTCCTAGTATGCTACATTTGCACTATAGGGTGCAATACTTTCTGTGAGTATCCATTCGCAAGCAGTAGCAGATATTCACTACTGGTTCAATATTGATCTGCACTAGGGGTCGCCCTCTTGTTTTCTCTCTTGATTTCCAGATTACAGATACACTTTCTGCGTTTGGGAGGAGCAGCCCTCAGCATAGTGCACAGTTAGCTGGGACACTGTGAAGTTCCCAGACCGTTCACCTAGGCATTATCTCTGCCTTCCCACATTGTGAGTATGCTTATTTTTGCATTTTTTTCTTTATAAAAATTGGCTACACTAGGAGGCGCCCTTCTCTCTCTGCTCAGTATGGCAATCCAGTTCTTTAGGGGTTAAGCAAGAAGAGTAGTCAGACAGGCAGAGTTCAATAACTTTATGGCAATCCAGTATACAGTAACACCCAGGAGCACACTAAGTAACACCTAGGTAGAAAGTGAGCAACTTACATAGGCGCAGGATTCGCGCCACAGGAGATCCTGACCGACTTCAGAATGGAAGGAGTGTGTGGCGATGACATCACCGCCGCACGCACACAGGAGCCGACTCTCCCCTAGGCAATGAGCAGAACAGCAGACACCGTGTCCCTAGCAACAGCTAGAGTGGTGCGGCATGACAAGATCTTTTTTTCACTTCTCACATTCAGTCTGTGGCTAAAGGCTGCCACTTCCACCTCTATAAAATTAGATATATCCTTTGACAAGACACAACCAAGATTTGAATCCACTCTCTCATCCTTTCCCGCCTTGATTACTGCAACTCTGTCCTCTCTGGTCTCCCCAGCTGCCGCCTAGCTCCTTTACAATCCATAATGAATGCCTCTGCCAGACTCATCCTCCTTACAAGTCGCTCTTCATCTGCTGTACCTCTCTGCCAATCCCTTCACTGGCTTCCGCTTGCCTCCAGGATTAAACACAAAATTCTCACTCTGACATACAAAGCCCTCAACTGTACTGCTCCCCCCTATATCTCAGACCTTGTCTCCAGATACTCTCCCTCCCATCCCCTCCTCTCTGCTCACGACCTCCTACTCTCCTCCTCTCTTATTACCTCCTCACACTCCCATTTACAGGACTTCTTCAGACTGGCTCCCATCTTGTGGAACTCTCTGCCTCGCTCCACAAGACTCTCCCCTAGTTTTGAAAGCTTCAAGTGCTCCCTAAAGACTCTACTATTCAGGGATGCATACAACATACACTAACCTTTCTTTATACCAGTTCCTCTCCTCCATTGCTATCCCCTGGAGCCCCTTAGCATGTAAGCCTAAGAGTCCAGCTGTTTGCAGATCACCTTCTTAAGAGCTGACTACAACAGTGCAACTCTTGGCAGGGCTCTCTACCAATTTGATCCCTATAATTGTTTTGTTGTACTCCGCCTTTGTTTATAGCGCTGCAGAATCTGTTGGCGCTCTACAAATAACCGATAATAATAATAATAATTTACATGCACACAGAAAAAACAGTCATTGGCCATCATATCATTGTTTTGGCAGTCATATGCCTCTGTGCATTTTAAATTATGATCTCTTGTTCAGTTTTTCATTACATGTATTTTTTTGAAAAAGTACCCTTGTCCTGAACCTTAGTAATGCACTACTGGGAACTAGCTGAGCCCACTAGGATAGCCATTGACTAATGGCATATATATGCAGCCACCAATCAGCAGTTTGCTCTCAATAGAGCATTGTATGCCAAAGGATACTGAAGTGATCAAAGCCAATTAGGTAATAGAAGTAAATTGGAAAGGTTTTAAAATTGTATGACCTATCTAAATTCTGAAAAAAAAATGTTGGGTTTCAATTTTGTATAAAAATGTGTTTGCCTCAGACTCACTAGGGACACCAAAAATAAAATTCTGTATCAAAATGCTAACAAATTGCCAAAACCAGCTTTACAGCATACAGTTACAGCCTCTGCTATTTAGCCTTTTACCTATATGAACATGCTAATAAGATTATAAATCCAATGAAATCCCCTCTCTGTCAGATGGGTTACTAAACATGCTACTGTATTATATTTTAAAAGTTGCAACAGACAAGAATATTAATTACTTCTTTTTAATAGCAAAGTTAGAAAACAATTCTTGAAAATTATGAACCATACAAAGCAATTAATGGAAAATTATATGGAAGACAAGAGGTGTCAAGTGAAACTATCCAAAATGATTAATTTGTGAGGGGAGGTGGGGTATTTAAAATCAGAGGGTCTAGTGGGGGCATCATTTTATTGCAGAGGGACTGGGGGCATCATAGTTTTGTTGGGGGCATCATTTTATTGCAGGGGGGCTGGGGGCATCATTTATTGCTAGGGGCATCATTTTATTTCTGGGGCATAACTTATTACAGGGGGGCTAGGGGCATAATTTATTGTAGGGGGGCTGGGTGCATCATTTATGGCTGGGGGCATCATTTTATTACAGGGGAGCTGGGGAACCATTTATTGCAGGGGGGCTGGGGACATAATTTATGGCTGAGGGCATTATTTTATTGCAGGGGACTGGGGGAATAATTTATTACAGGGGGGCTGGGGGCATCATTTATGCCTGAGGGCATTATTTTATTGCAAGTGGCTGGGGGAATCATTTATTACAGGGGGCTGTGGGCATCATTTATGGCTGTGGGCATTATTTTATTGCAGGGGGCTTAGGAAATTATTTATTGCTGGGGGCATAATTTATTACAGGGGGCTGGGGGCATCATTTATTGCAGGGGTTGGGGGCCATCATTTATGGCTGAGGGCATAATCATTGCAGGGGGGCTGGGGGCATCATTTATGGCTGGGGGCATTATTTTATTGCAGGGCGACTGGGAGAATCATTTATTGCAGAGAGGCTGGTGGAATAATTTATTGCTGGGGGACTGGGGACATTATAGTTTTGTTGGGGGCATCATTTTATTGCAGGGGGGCATCATTTTATTTCTGGGGCACCATTTATTACAGGAGGCTGGGGGCATCATTTATTGCAGGGGGCTGGGGGCCATCATTTATGGCTGAGGGCATAATCATTGCAGAGAGGCTGGTGGAATAATTTATTGCTGGGGGACTGGGGACATCATAGTTTTGTTGGGGGCATCATTTTATTGCAGGGGGCATCATTTTATTGCTGGGGCATAATTTATTACAGGGGGCTGGGGGCATCATTTATGGCTGGGTCATTATTTTATTGCAGGGCAACTGGGAGAATAATTTATTGCAGAAAGGCTGGTGGAATCATTTATTGCTGGGGGACTGGGGGCATCATCGTTTTGTTGGGGGCATCATTTATTGCTGGGCGCATCATTTTATTGCAGGGAGCATCATTTTATTGAAGGGGGCTGGGGGCATCATTTATTGCTGGGGGTATCATTTTATTGAAAGGGGTTGGGGGAATAATTTATTGCTGGGGCATCATTTATTGCTGGGCGCATCATTTTATGCAGGGGGCCTCATTTTATTGCAAGGGGGCTGGGGGAATCATTTATTGCTCGGGGCATCATTTTATTGCAAGGGGCTGGGAGAATCATTTATTGCAGGGTCTGGGGGCATCATTTTATTGCAGGGGGGCAGGGAATCATTTATTGCTGGGGAGCTGGGATCATCATTTTATGCAGGGGTGCTGGGGCATAATTTTTTTGCTGGGGGCATAACTTATTACAGGGGGGCTGGGGGCATCATTTTATTGCAGGGAGGCTGGGGGCATAATTTATTACAGGAGGGTTGGGGGCATCATTTATTGCTGGGGGCATCATTTTATTGCAGGGGGCTGGGGAATCATTTATTGCTGGGGTAATCATTTATTGCTGGTGGACTGGGGGCATAATTTATTACAGGAGGGTTGGGGTCATCATTTATTGCTGGGGGCATCATTTTATTGCAGGGGCTGGGGGAATCATTTATTGCTGGTGGACTGGGGGCATCATTTATTACAGGAGGGTTGGGGGCATAATTTTTTGCTGGGGGCATCATTTTATTGCAGGGGCTGGGGGAAACATTTTTTGCTGGGGGCTGGGGCATCATTTTATTGCAGGGGGCTGGGGGGCTGGTGGCCTCATTTTATTGCAGGGGGCTGGGGGAATCATAGTTTTGTTGGGGGCATTATTTTGTTGCAGGGGGGCTGGGGGCATCATTTTGTTGCAGGGGGCTGGGGGCATCATTTTATTGCAGGGGCGCTGGGGGCATCAATTATGGCTGGGGGCATCATTTTATTGCAGGGGCTGGGGGAATCATTTATTGCTGGGGGCATAATTTATTACAGGGGGCCTGGGTGCATCATTTTATTGCATTGGGCTGGGAGAATCATTTATTGCTGGGGGCATAATTTATTACAGGGGGGCTGGGGGAATCATTTATTGCTGAGGGCATAATTTATTACAGGGGGGCTGGGGGCATCATTTATTGCTGGGGGCATCATTTTATTGCAGGGGCTGGGGGAACAATTTATTGCAGGGGGCTGGGGCATCATTTTATTGCAGGTGGGTTGGGGGAATCTTTTAATGCTGGGGGGCTGGGGGCATTATTTTATTGCAGGGGGGCTGGGGGCATCATAGATTTTTTGGGGGCATCATTTTATTGCAGGGGGACTGGGGGCATCATTTTATTTCAGGGGCGCTGGGGGCATCATTTATGGCTGATGGAATAATTTTATTGCAGGGGGCTGGGGGAATCATTGCTGGGGGGCTGGGGGCATACTTTATTACAGGGGGGCTGGGGGTATCATTTTATTGCAGGGAGGCTTGGGGAATCATTTATTGCTGGGGACATAATTTATTACAGGGGGGCTGGGGGCATCATTTATGGCTGGGGCGTCATTTTATTGCAGGGGGTGGGGAATCATTTATTGCAGGGGGCTGGGGGCATCATTTTATTGCAGGGGGTGGGGGGAATCATTTATTGCTGGGGCTGGGGCATAATTTTATTGCAGGGGTGCTGGGGACATCATTTTATAGCAGCAGAGCTGGGGGCATCATTTTATTGCAGGGGGCTGGGGGCATCATTTTGTTGCAGGGGGCTGGGGGCATTATTTTATTGCAGGGGCGCTGGGGGCATCAATTATGGCTGGGGGCATCATTTTATTGCAGGGGCTGGGGGAATCATTTATTGCTGGGGGCATAATTTATTACAGGGGGGCTGGGGGCATCATTTTATTGCAGGGGCGCTGGGGGCATCATTTATGGCTGATGGAATAATTTTATTGCAGGGGGCTGGGGGAATCATTGCTGGGGGGCTGGGGGCATACTTTATTACAGGGGGGCTGGGGGTATCATTTTATTGCAGGGAGGCTTGGGGAATCATTTATTGCTGGGGACATAATTTATTACAGGGGGGCTGGGGGCATCATTTATGGCTGGGGCGTCATTTTATTGCAGGGGGTGGGGAATCATTTATTGCAGGGGGCTGGGGGCATCATTTTATTGCAGGGGGTGGGGGAATCATTTATTGCTGGGGGCTGGGGCATAATTTTATTGCAGGGGTGCTGGGGACATCATTTTATAGCAGCAGAGCTGGGGGCATCATTTTATTGCAGGGGGGCTGGGGGCATCATTTTGTTGCAGGGGGCTGGGGGCATCATTTTATTGCAGGGGCGCTGGGGGCATCATTTTATTGCAGGGGCTGGGGGAATCATTTATTGCTGGGGGCATAATTTATTACAGGGGGCCTGGGTGCATCATTTTATTGCATTGGGCTGGGGGAATCATTTATTGCTGGGGGCATAATTTATTACAGGGGGGCTGGGGGAATCATTTATTGCTGAGGGCATAATTTATTACAGGGGGGCTGGGGGCATCATTTATTGCTGGGGGCATCATTTTATTGCAGGGGCTGGGGGAACAATTTATTGCAGGGGGCTGGGGCATCATTTTATTGCAGGTGGGTTGCAGGGGGGTTGGGGGAATCATTTAATGCTGGGGGGCTGAGGGCATTATTTTATTGCAGGGGGGCTGGGGGCATCATAGATTTTTTTGGGGCATCATTTTATTGCAGGGGGGCTGGGGACATCATTTTATTGCAGGGGCGCTGGGGGAATCATTGCTAGGGGGCTGGGGGCATACTTTATTACAGGGGGGCTGGGGGTATCATTTTATTGCAGGGAGGCTTAGGGAATCATTTATTGCTGGGGTCATAATTTATTACAGGGGGGCTGGGGGCATAATTTATGGCTGGGGCATCATTTTATTACAGGGGGTGGGGAATCATTTATTGCAGGGGGCTGGGGGCATCATTTTATTGCAGGGGGTGGGGGAATCAGTTATTGCTGGGGGCTGGGGCATAATTTTATTGCAGGGGTGCTGGGGACATCATTTTATTGCAGCAGAGCTGGGGGCATCATTTTATTGCAGGGGGCTGGGGGCAACATTTTATTGCAAGGGGGCTGGGGCATCATTTTATTTCTGGGGCATAACTTATTACAGGGGGGCTAGGGGCATAACTTATTACAGGGGGGCTAGGGGCATCATTTATTGCAGGGGGGCTGGGTGTATCATTTATGTCTGGGGGCATCATTTTATTGTAGGGGGGCTGGGGGGACCATTTATTGCAGGGGGGCTGGGGGCATCATTTATGGCTGAGTGCATTATTTTATTGCAGGAGGCTGGGGGAATCATTTATTACAGGGGGCTGTGGGCATCATTTATGGCTGTGGGCATCATTTTATTGCAGGGGGCTTGGGGAATTATTTATTGCTGGGGACATCATTTATTACAGGGGGATGGGGGCATCATTTATGGCTGGGGGCATAATCTTATTGCAGGAGGGCTGGGGGCATAAATTATGGCTGGGGGCATTATTTTATTGCAGGGCGATTGGGAGAATAATTTATTGCAGAGAGGTTGGTGGAATCATTTATTGCTGGGGGCATAATTTATTACAGGGGGCTGGGGGCATCAATTATTGCAGGGGGGCTGGGGGCATCATTTATGGCTGGGGCATCATTTTATTGCAGGGGGCTGTGGGAATTATTTATTGCAGGGGTGCTAGGGCATCATTTTATTGCAGGGGCTGGGGCAATAATTTATTGCTGGGGGCTGGGGCATAATTTATTACAAGGGAGCTGCGAGCATCATTTTATTGCAGGGGTGCTGGGGATATTTTATTGCAGGGGGGACTGGGGGCATAATTTATTGCAGGTGGGCTGGGGGCATAATTTATTGCAGGGGAGTTGGGGGCATCATTTATGGCTGGGGCACCATTATATTGCAGGGTGACTGGGGCATTATTTATGGCTGGGGCATGATTTTATTGCAGGGCGCTGGCGGAATGATTTATGGCTAGGGGCATCATTTTATTGCAGGGGGTGGGGAATCATTTATTGCAGGGGGCTGGGGGCATCATTTTATTGCAGGGGGTGGGGGGAATCATTTATTGCTGGGGGCTGGGGCATAATTTTATTGCAGGGGTGCTGGGGACATCATTTTATAGCAGCAGAGCTGGGGGCATCATTTTATTGCAGGGGGGCTGGGGGCATCATTTTGTTGCAGGGGGCATCATTTTATTGCAGGGGCGCTGGGGGCATCAATTATGGCTGGGGGCATCATTTTATTGCAGGGGCTGGGGGAATCATTTATTGCTGGGGGCATAATTTATTACAGGGGGGCTGGGGGCATCATTTTATTGCAGGGGCGCTGAGGGCATCATTTATGGCTGATGGAATAATTTTATTGCAGGGGACTGGGGGAATCATTGCTGGGGGGCTGGGGGCATACTTTATTACAGGGGGGCTGGGGGTATCATTTTATTGCAGGGAGGCTTTGGGAATCATTTATTGCTGGGGACATAATTTATTACAGGGGGGCTGGGGGCATCATTTATGGCTGGGGCGTCATTTTATTGCAGGGGGTGGGGAATCATTTATTGCAGGGGGCTGGGGGCATCATTTTATTGCAGGGGGTGGGGGGAATCATTTATTGCTGGGGGCTGGGGCATAATTTTATTGCAGGGGTGCTGGGGACATCATTTTATAGCAGCAGAGCTGGGGGCATCATTTTATTGCAGGGGGGCTGGGGGCATCATTTTGTTGCAGGGGGCTGGGGGCATCATTTTATTGCAGGGGCGCTGGGGGCATCAATTATGGCTGGGGGCATCATTTTATTGCAGGGGCTGGGGGAATCATTTATTGCTGGGGGCATAATTTATTACAGGGGGGCTGGGTGCATCATTTTATTGCATTGGGCTGGGGGAATCATTTATTGCTGGGGGCATAATTTATTACAGGGGGGCTGGGGGAATCATTTATTGCTGAGGGCATAATTTATTACATGGGGGCTGGGGGCATCATTTATTGCTGGGGGCATCATTTTATTGCAGGGGCTGGGGGAACAATTTATTGCAGGGGGCTGGGGCATCATTTTATTGCAGGTGGGTTGCAGGGGGGTTGGGGGAATCATTTAGTGCTGGGGGGCTGAAGGCATTATTTTATTGCAGGGGGGCTGGGGGCATCATAGATTTTTTGGGGCATCATTTTATTGCAGGGGGCTGGGGACATCATTTTATTGCAGGGGCGCTGGGGGAATCATTGCTAGGGGGCTGGGGGCATACTTTATTACAGGGGGGCTGGGGGTATCATTTTATTGCAGGGAGGCTTAGGGAATCATTTATTGCTGGGGTCATAATTTATTACAGGGGGGATGGGGGCATCATTTATGGCTGGGGCATCATTTTATTGCAGGGGGTGGGGAATCATTTATTGCAGGGGGCTGGGGGCATCATTTTATTGCAGGGGGTGGGGGAATCATTTATTGCTGGGGGCTGGGGCATAATTTTATTGCAGGGGTGCTGGGGACATCATTTTATTGCAGCAGAGCTGGGGGCATCATTTTATTGCAGGGGGCTGGGGGCATCATTTTATTGCAAGGGGGCTGGGGCATCATTTTATTTCTGGGGCATAACTTATTACAGGGGGGCTAGGGGCATCATTTATTGCAGGGGGGCTGGGTGTATCATTTATGTCTGGGGGCATCATTTTATTGTAGGGGGGCTGGGGGGACCATTTATTGCAGGAGGGCTGGGGGCATCATTTATGGCTGAGGGCATTATTTTATTGCAGGAGGCTGGGGGAATCATTTATTACAGGGGGCTGTGGGCATCATTTATGGCTGTGGGCATCATTTTATTGCAGGGGGCTTGGGGAATTATTTATTGCTGGGGACATCATTTATTACAGGGGGATGGGGGCATCATTTATGGCTGGGGGCATAGTCTTATTGCAGGAGGGCTGGGGGCATAAGTTATGGCTGGGGGCATTATTTTATTGCAGGGCGATTGGGAGAATAATTTATTGCAGAGAGGCTGGTGGAATCATTTATTGCTGGGGGCATAATTTATTACAGGGGGCTGGGGGCATCATTTATTGCAGGGGGGGCTGGGGGCATCATTTATGGCTGGGAGCATCATTTTATTGCAGGGGTGCTGGGGATATTTTAATGCAGGGGGGACTGGGGGCATAATTTATTGCAGGTGGGCTGGGGGCATAATTTATTGCAGGGGAGTTGGCGGCATCATTTATGGCTGGGGCACCATTATATTGCAGGGTGACTGGGGCATTATTTATGGCTGGGGCATGATTTTATTGCAGGGCGCTGGCGGAATGATTTATGGCTAGGGGCATCATTTTATTGCAGGGGGCTGGGGGAATAATTTATTGCAGGGAGGCTGGGGCATAATTTATTACAGGGGGGCTGGGGGCATAATTTATTACAGGGCCTGGGGACATATACTGTGCATATATAAACATTCATTGTGTGTATCATTTTATTGCAGGGGTGGGGGGAATCATTTATTGTTGGGGGCTTGGGGCCTAATTTATTACAGGGGAGCTGTAAACATCATTTTATTGCAGGGGTGCTGGGGATATCATTTTATTGCATCTGTGCTGTGGGCATCATTTTATTGCAGGGGGCTGGGGGCTTCATTTTATTGCTGGGGGCATAATTTATTGCAGGAGGGGCTGGATCCCCTTCTTGGATTCTTGCACCAGGGCCCTGTGGTTTCTAGTTATGCCTCTGGCATTAAGGTCTATCCCCCCATGCTATACACACACTCACTCACATTCCCTCCCTCAGCAGTCAGCACGTACACAGTGTGACTGTGAGTGTCCACCTGCAATACACTTTATTTGAGGATCATCTATCCTCCTGGGGCACTCTGTGTTGTTAAGCAAGTTTTCACTGCAGCAGTATGGCTATGTGATGATCATGACGTGATGTTAATTTTTTCCCGATCTAAGGGACTGAGGATTCCCAATGGTAAACGCTAATGATTGCTAATGATTCTGAATCTTCAGTCCCTTAGATCAGGAAAAATATATGTGTTTCTCTGGCGTATCATAGACAGTGCCTCACCAGCCTCTGACCTCACTGCACATCACTGCCCAGGAACAGTAAAATACTTATTTTAAAATGAATAGTGTTTCTGGCCAACTTGAAATGGCTACCAAGCTCAGCCCACTGAAGACATCATGATCTAGGCTGCATATGGCATCCAATCACAAAAGGCTCACTAGTTGGATTCAACAGACTGTCAATGCTATTCAGCAGAGTGCTTAGATGCAGCCCAGATTGTGATGTCATCAGTGGGCTGAGCTTGGCAGCCATTTCAAACTGGCCAGAAACACTATTCATTTTAAAATAACTTTTTTACTGTCCCTGCTGCATGATATAGAAAGGGGTGCAGGAGGCTATTTGCAGCTTAATCTAAGGTAAGACTTTAAGATGACTAAGGTGTAGACTGTCCCTTTAAATTAAGGTACCTTATGCCGTCTTATAATCAGCAGATAAAACAATAAATCAAATCAAAAGATGCTTGTCCTTAATAGTCTGTATTCGTATCGACTTATCGACAGTTCACTCGGTTTTTCAGTTAGACGGCACTACCCTTACCGGAATGGTTTCTGAACCCCTCCGCTCCAAACATTACAAGGGAGATATATGCAAAAAAGTGTTAAGTGCGTACTTTCATGAAAGTTTTATGTTTATTCCAAAACAATACAAACCCTTATTTGTTGTATATACTAGAGGCACATTAGTAATACATCTACAAACACCAATTAACACATTTTGCCATCTCTGGGCTTTGTCAAGATAGGGTGATGGTTCCTTATCTGGGGATTAAAAAAATTCAACCAAAGACTTATTGGTTGTAATTAATTGTATTCTTCTTAAAAGGCATATGCCTATATTTGTCAAGGTGGAATACAGCTTAAAAAAGGACTTGAAACCCAAAATGTTTATTTCATGATTCAGATAGATTATACAATTTTAAACAAAGAAGCATAGCATTTGAGGGTAGATAAGAACCAAAAGGCCCATCAAGTTTACTCATATTACATGTTACTGTTTTCTTAGGATAACCTTATGTACAGTGTGTCCCAGGCATGTCTGAATTTGTTAACAGTCCCTCTGTTTACCACCTCTATTGTAAGTTTATTCCATGAATCCACCACCCTTTCTGTAAAAAAATGCTTCTTTACATTTCTCCTGAATCTGCTACCCTCTAACTTATGATTGTGACCCCTTGTTTTGCTATTTCTTATTTTGTGGATAATGCTTTCAGCCTCCACTTAAGTCCCTTCATATATTTAAAGGTTTCTGTCATGTCACCTCTTTCCATTCTCTTCTCTAACCTTTACATATTTAGACCATAGAGTCTTTCTTTGTATGTGTACAATTTTGGTAACCCTCCTTTGGACAGTTTCTAGTTTATTTATAGCTTTCTGAAGATATGGTCTCTGTAACCGTACACAATATTTCAGTTGAGGCCTAACTAGTGAAAGTGGCATAAGAACCCTACTATTTCTGCTACTAATACCTCTCTCAGTGCAACCACATATTCAACTTTCCAATTTACTTCTGTTATTATTGTTGCTTCATTCTCTTGGTATCTTTTATTAAAGAAGCAATATTGCACTACTAGGAGCTAGCTGAACACATTGGATGAGCCAATGACAAGAAGCATATATGTGCAGCCACCAATCAGCACCTGGTTCCCAGTAGTACAAAGCTACAGTAATGTAAAAATGAAACTTTCATGGAGCATGCAGTTTAAATGCAATGGAACACTTTTATCTCCCTCTCCTACATTAGGGGTTTCTTCGGTCTTATAATCTAGGGGTATCCTTACCTCTAACCCCAGCTGCATTAACTTTGGTGTTAATTATATTTTCATTGTATCCACATTGGTTGACTCTTTCTTCTAAAATACTCACCTGGCCTCATCATCAGTCATATTTGATCCATTATTTTTAATACTTAGACTCTGACCCTTTTGAATGTTCACCTGTAAGTTTTTAAAATTATGAAGAATCTGGGTTGAATCTTTCAAATATCATGCTAGATTTCTAACATATTTCTACAGGAATCTATTAGCATATTGGGATACATTAGAGGTGAGGGATTTAATGAAAGTGGAGGGCCCTCTAGTGGGCCTGTAACAAAATTAAGGGATAACGGACTTGAAGTCTGGAGTGTACTAGGTCTGTTACATTGTTGCAAGTGTGGGGGCAGGTGTTTCTGCTTACCTTTATAGGTTCTGGTTGCAGTGGATCCGGCATCTTTTGTTCCTGGTTCCAGACTTCAAGGGAGCTTTCCTTCTATTCATGTGTGATACAGTGATGGAGCGTTCCAGGAGGAAGTCGGTGCCACCGAATCGGTGTTGTGGGGTCGTGCAGGAGGTGCCGAGCATGCGGGGATCTGCAAGAGGAAACGGTGGATCTGAGACCAAGGATGTAGTAGCCCCTACCCCTCCAGCTAAGCCCTGGGCAGCCCCACTTCTAAATGCTAGGCCTACTGTGAGGAGGGGATTGGGCATCCGGGACCTGGCAGCAGGTCCTTAGTCAGTCACCCCTTATGGATTTTAGTTCCCCCTCAAATGACACCCCAGGTTCTCTAGGTGTCCCCCAAATGTCATCCCAAGCGGTTGGGTTAGTGCCCCATCATGTGCCCAGTGTTAATCCCCTTGGACCCCATGCGGTCCCCCAACCTCCATTTTCTACCGCACAAGGCAATCCTAATGTGCACAGGCCACAATCAGCTGCAGCTGCTGCCGTGGAAGCCTCTTGGCAGAAGCTGCAGGCTCTGCCCCCGGCGGCCTTATCATCTGTGCTTGTGCTGGATCAGGCCTGGGAGCTTGGCTGGCATGGGCAGGGTTGAGGTCGGGTGTGGGTAGGTGGTAGTGTGGAGTCTTCCACCATCACTGGCCCTCCATCGGGAATTGGGCCCGCCCCTTCCGGCATGGCGTCATGCTCTTCCTCTCTGGGTTGGTCCTCCAGCGGGGAGGAGCATGGGCGTAGTTGGATTAGGAACGGGCCACGTAGCAGGAGTCGGTTTGGGAGGCTCCGTGTAGAGGATAGGGCATCTGATGGGAGGGGGGGCCAGAAAAGGGAGAAATGTGGCAAGCGCGGGCAGTGGGAATCACAGGGGAATAACTGTGGTGGAACACAAGGGCATGTTATTGGGCACAGATGTCATGGATGTGTCTGGTGGGACAAGTGGCATTTCAAATAGGAGGGGGGAAGATGGTAATATTGTGGCACAGGGGACTGCAGCCGGTGTGCATAGGGATGGCATGATGTTAGCTCAGAGCCAACATTATGGTATGAATGAAGAGGCTATTCAGGGGGCGGTTGCTGTCGCTCTGGGTATGTGTGGGGTAGGTGATCGGTGTGGGATTGAAAGGAACCCAAGACAAGGAAAAGCAGGCAGGTGACAGCAGATATAATATTAATTTATTAAGGAGGTAAAAAAGGCAACGTTTCGGGATTAGTCTCCCTTATTCATGCATCGTCGTCCAGGCAGGAAGCCACAGCAACTACGGCCACGACACCCGCCGCAGCGGCTCCCACGTCACAGCCACTGTCAGCAGGAGCTGCTCCACTTCTGGCCCCCAGCAGTACCTATTGCATACATCTGCACACGTACAGTTAGGTACATCTACTAGTGAGTCAGGCTCAGAGCGAGGGTGACTTAGGTTTAGTGGGGAAGGGACAAAAAGAGATGTTTAAAATGATCAAGAAGCTGGTGGCTGCGCAGGTAAAGGGTAAAGTGACTCCTGCAGTAGGCAATTAGGTGGTTCCTTTTTCACAGGATGCTAGCATAGCCATACCTGGTGTTGGGACTGTAGCAGTGTCAAGGAAGGTTGCTTCTTATGGGGATACATACCCATGTTTGGTGCATTCCTTGTACGGGCATCTGAAATCAAAGGTGATGAAAAAGATTCAGGATGGGCAATATGTCAACATCTTTGAACTTTCACCAGAGGCGTGTAGGGCCAGAGAGTGGCAGCAGAGCTTTAGGGTACCTGTGACCTGTTATGTGGACAAATGGCATTCACAGGGGCACAATTTGTTCAAGTATGAGGATACCATAGATTATATTCACTCTAGGTTTAAGGAAGGTGCATGGCGGGACTACGACATGGCCTTCCGTAGAAAAATGGTGGGAAACCCGAAACCCTCTCCTTCAGTTTGGGACCCAGGATCTCCACCTAGCTCTCCTGGGGCACACCAAGGCGCAAGCCGTCCCTCGCCACATCCGAAACGGCGGGGCAGGGAATGCTAAAAGTTTCAGGATAAGCAATGTGACAGGGGGCGAATTGCTCCTTTCGTCACATTTGCAAATTCTGTGGTGGGCCACACCCTGGGGTCAAGTGCAGCAGGAGGAAGGAGCCAGGAACTGAGAAGCCAGGCTTGAAGGGGGGCCCTGGAGACAAGGGCTCCAATGCCCCTTAAGCCGGTAGCCATGGGGCCATGGCTGGTGCATTACCCTGATGTGGAGATGGCTCGTCTGCTCAGGGCGGGGTTGGAAGAGGGGTTCAGAATTCCTGTGGGGGGTAGAGTAGTAGGTTCTACGGTGCACCATAACCTTAAATCGGCATACGATTTCCCAGAGGTAGTTAGGGAGAAATTGGGTAAAGAGGTGGCATTGGGAAGGGTGGCTGGCCCATTTTGGAAGCCCCCGTTTGCAGACTTGCCGGTGTCCCTTTTGGGGGTCGTGCCTAAGAAGGATCCGGGCAAGTTTAGGCTCATACACCAATTATCTTTCCCTAAAGGAGCGTCAGTGAATGACGCCATTGATCCGGCATTGAGCTCCGTGCATTACCAGTCCTTTGACAATGCTCTGATGATTGTCAGGGGCAAGGGTGCTTTAATGGCAAAGCTAGACAGAGTCAGCGTTCTGGTTATTGCCTCTACACCCATCAGCCTTCAGGTATGAAGTTTGATGGGGCGTTCTATGTGGATAGATGTCTTCCCATGGGGTGCTCGCTGTCTTGTGCTCTATTTGAAAGTTTTAGCTCCTTTTTACACTTAGTAGTGCAGAGGGCGTCTGGGGGTGGGGCTGTGGCCCACTATCTGGATGACTTCCTGCTTGTGGGAAGGGCTGATTCTGACGAATGTGCTCAGATGATGATAGTCATGCAGGATATGATGGGAAGATTTGGGGTACCTTTGGCGGGGATAAGACGCAAGGACCCTGCACGTGTCTCACTTTCTTATGCATTGAAATTGACACACGGGCTGCTGTTTGCAGACTTCCACGAGACAAGGTTGACCGCCTGCTTCAGGTGGTTTTGTCAGTGGCGAGTGCGGATTTTAATTCCTCTTAAAGGGACAGTATACACTAATTTTCATATAACTGCATGTAATAGACACTACTATAAAGAATAAGATGCACAGATACTGATATAAAAATCCAGTATAAAACTGTTTAAAAACTTACTTAGAAGCTTTCAGTTTAGCTCTGTTGAAAAGGTAGCTGGAAAGCCCACTGCAAGTGGGAAATAAGACACTCCTCCCTTTCCCTTCTTTTGCATATGAAAAGACTCTTTACACAAACAGGAGCAAGGAGTAGGTAGCTGACGGTATTCACATAAAACTTTGGGGCTTGGTTAGGAGTCTTAAAATCAGAAAAATGTTATTTAAAAATAAGCAAAACTATACATTTAAATAAAAAAAAAACTTCATGGGCTATATAAATAGATCATTTACAAAACATTTATGCAAAGAAAAAATGAGTGTATAATGTCCCTTTAAGGAATTACAGTCCCTGCTGGGTCTGTTGAACTTTGCTGGTAGGGCAACACCAATGGGTAGAATTTTTAATAGGAGATTGGAGAGTCAACTTCAGGGGCCCAGTGGGGCAAGGTTTTGGATTAGGGTGTCCTGTGAGATGAAGGAGGATCTCATGGTTTGGGAGGAATTTCTGAAGAAATTCAATGGTATCTGTTTATGGAGGAAGGACTCTATTTCAAACCAGTCGCTGCACCTTTGTACGGATGCAGCGGGGTTTTTTGGGTACGGGGCTTACCTGAATTGGGAATGGAGCACTGCCCCGTGGCCGTTAGACTGGGTTTCGGCGGGTTTCACAGGGAACCTGACCCTACAATTGAGCTGTGGGTACATAAACTGGCCAATAGGTCAGTTATTTTTTGGTCGGATAACATGAGTGTGGTGTACGCCATAAATCGTTTGTCCGCATCGTCCCCAAAGGTAGTCACGTACTTGAGACATCTGGTGTTGCGCTGCTTACAGTTGAATATTAGCTTCACCGCTAGTCACGTGCCTGGGGTAAAAAATGTGATTGCTTTAGTGATGTCGCGAACCTAAGATTTTGCGTTCGCGAACGGCGGACGCGAACTTCCGCAACTGTTTGTGAACGGGCGAACCGGGCGAACCGCCATAGACTTCAATAGGCAGGCGAATTTTAAAACCCACAGGGACTCTTTCTGGCCACAATAGTGATGGAAAAGTTGTTTCAAGGGTACTAACACCTGGACTATGGCATGCCGGAGGGGGATCCATGGCAAAACTCCCATGGAAAATTACATAGTTGATGCAGAGTCTGGTTTTAATCCATAAAGGACATAAATCAGCTAACATTGCTAAATTGTTTGGAATAACGTGCTTTAAAACATCAGGTATGATGTTGTATTGATCAGGTAGAGTAAGGGTTATGCCCGCTTCACAGTGACAGACCAAACTCCCCGTTTAAAGGGACAGTCTACACCAGAATTTTTATTGTTTTAAAAGATAGATAATCCCTTTATTACCCATTTCCCAGTTTTGCATAACTAACACATTTATAATAATATACTTTTAACCTCTGTGATTATCTTGTATCTAAGCCTCTGCAAACTGCCCCTTTTTTCAGTTCTTTTCACAGACTTGCAGTCTAGCCAATCAGTGCCTGCTCCCAGATAACTTCTCGTGCATGAGCACAGTGTTATCTATATGAAATACGTGAACTTACACCCTCTAGTGGTGAAATACTGTTAAAATGCAATCTGAAAGAGGTGGGCTTCAAGGTCTAAGGTGGGTTTCAAGGTCTAAGGTGACACTGTGCCCTGGCAGGCAGGCACTGAAACGCACACGTGTGAAGGAAACTGACTGCTATTATTTAACACAGTCAAAAAAGTGTTTTTAAATCTACACTACTGTTACACCAGATATGAGTGGTGGCACTGGGCAAGTGGGCACAGTATACGCTGTGAGCCTGACACACACGCTGGCAGGCAGGCAACTGCAATTAGATTACACAGGAAAAAAAAAAAAGCAGACTGATGTTCTAGTCCTAAAAAGGGCTTTTTGGGGTGCTGTCCTTACAGCAGAGATCAGATGAGTCCTTAAGAACTGTAGTGGACACTGAATACACTAGCCTAGCTATCGATTTCCCTATTAAATCAGCAGCAGCTACACTGTCCCTCCTCTTACTAAGAATGCAGCTTCCAAATGAATCTAAAATGGATGCAGTCCAGAGGTAGGAAGGTCTGGGAGGGAGGGTCTGCTGCTGATTGGCTGGAATGTGTCTTCTGACTGTGAGGTACAGGGTCAAAGTATTACTCAATGATGATGAATAGGGGGCGGATCAAACATCGCATATGTTCGCCCGCCGCAGCGAACGCGAACAAGCTATGATCGCCGGGAACTATTCGCCGGCGAACTATTCGCGACATCACTATTGCTGATGCATTGCCTAGGTTTAACTGGGATCAATTTAGGAAGGTTGCCCCAAGGGCCGAACAGGCAGGCCTAACTTGCCCACATTTTCTTTGGCAGATGGCGGATGCTGAGAAAATATTATCCCCTAGTCCGGGCGTCTTTGGCTCCCAAGACATGGAGAACCTATGAAAACCACTGGAGGGCTTGGGAAAGTTTTGCCAGGCAGCAGGGGTTCCAGGTCCAGTTGGCTAACCAGGTACATTTGCTTGATTGGTTGGCATGCTTGCACAAGCAGGGGGTGTCTAGATTAGCGGCACAGGGTAGGTTGTCAGCTGTTTCTTTCTTTAATAAGATGTTTGGTATAGCCGATTGCTTGGGTACATTCCTGGTTAGGCAGGTCCTGAAAGGGTGAGGGCGGCTGGCCCCATGCAGCAAGGATCATAGAGATCCCATCATGCTGTTACGTTTACGTGAGTTGGTGGGGAAGTTGCAGACATTGTGCTAGTCGGCGTTCGAAACCTTGCTTTTTTGAACTGCGTTCTCTTTTGCTTTTGCTGGCGCATTAAGAGTAGGGGAATTAGTTGCTTCCTCTAGAGCAGGCACAGATGGGGGAATCAAATGGGAACATGTCAGGCCGGCGGAGAACGGATTGATGCGGTTGGTTCCTAGATCTAAAACTGATCAAGAGGGAAAGGGGGCCTAGCTCCCGTTGAATAGGCACAAAATTCCTGATTGTTGTCCTGTTCAGAATTTCAAGGAGTATTGTGGAGGCTGGGAGCCCTTCATCAGGACGCTCATAGGAGGTGGGGGCAACCTCACATTATTGTTTTGCACCTGGGAGGAAATGATCAGGGGTCAGTTCTGGTTCTTGACTTAATTAGGAAAATGGCATCAGATCTCCATTCGGTGTGCGCATGGCTCCAAAATGTTAAAATTGGGTGGTCCAATGTAGTTGCACAACTGTTTTGAAGGTACATTATAAAACAGAGGGCAGCGTAAAATGTGCGGAAAAAGTTGAACAGGGAAATGGGGAGAACGGTCACGGCGTTAGGCGGCTTTGTCATAAGGCATGATACATTAATGACTGACAGCAAGGCTCTCTAGCGCCCTGATGGCATCCATCTAACAGATGTTGGATTGGAAATTTTCCTTGGGGACATCCGAAAAGCTCTGTTAACAGTTGTATATAAAAAAAAAATTATATAAAGGGGAAACAATTTGTTCTTATAAAAAAAAAAAAAAAATGTTATATGGTTATGTGTTACTGTGTCAGTTGCGTGGCGGCAAGAGGGGTATTTGCCTTTTGTGGCGGTCGGTCAGGGCCCAGAGAGTGGGCAGGGAGAGAGAAGAGTGATGCCCTAGGATGGGGGAGGTGACGCCCGCTAGGTGCCAACCTAGGTGTTACTCCCCCCTACAAATAGTAGGCCAAATAGCTCTACTAATTACAGCTCTCTCTCTGCCATTTGGGCGCGTGCAATCCGTGCCACGCTGCAGACACCGAGTAGGGCCCTGGCCATCTGGCAGTAAGGGTTAAGCTATTAGTTTGTTGCCACCAACAGTTTGAGAACTTGATAAAAGTTCTATGTTAATTAATAAAGAGTTGCCTAGATTGGCATATTTAGACGTAATTAAGGGGTTTATTTATATAATAAACGTGGCAAAATTAAGAGATAACAGACTTGAAGTCTGGAGTGTACTAGGTCTGTTACATTGTTGCAAGTGTGGGGACGGGTGTTTCTGCTTACCTTTATAGGTTCTGGTTGCAGTGGATCTGGCCTCTTTTGTTCCTGGTTCCAGACTTCAAGGGAGCTTTCACCGCCTGCCCGTCCCTGGATGAAGAGGTGGCGGCTTGTAGTGGCAATGGTTAGGGCTCACCTTGGCGTGGGTAGGTTTATGTGAGCTAGCCCTCTAAGCCAAGGCTTTAATTGTAGCCTTCCACCTGTTTCTGGCTTGTTTTTATGACTCGTTGGAGGAGGTCGCCTTGCTAGGCTGTATATTTTATGCCCTAGCTGGCGGTCGGTCAGGGCCCAGAGAGTGGGCAGGGAGAGAGAAGAGTGATGCCCTAGGATGGGGGAGGTGACACCCACTAGGTGCCGACCTAGGGGTTACTCCCCCCTACAAATAGTAGGCCAAATAGCTCTACTAATTACAGCTCTCTCTCTGTCATTTGGGCGCGTGCAATCCGTGATGTGCTGCAGACACCAAGTAGGGCCCTGGCTGTCTGGCAGTAGGGGTTAAGCTATTAGTTTGTTGCCGCCACCAGTTTGAGAACTTGATACAAGTTCTATGTTAATTAATAAAGAGTTGCCTAGATTGGCATATTTAGCCGTAATTAAGGGGTTTATTTATATAATAAACATGACCGTGACTGGTCTTTAGCCCAAAACCTGTTGTTGTGTGATTAGTTATGCTAGTTAACATAAGGACGTAATAGGAAGTTTATCTCTTAAGGGACATGAAGCCAAAAAAAACCCATACAATTTTAAACAACATTCTAATTTACTCCTATTATCTAATTTGCTTCATTCTCTTGAAATTCTTTCCTGAAAAGCATATCTAGATATGCTCAGTAGCTGTTGATTGGTGGCTGCACATAGATGCCTCATGTGATTGGCTCACCCACGTGCATTGCTATTTCTTTAACAAAGGATATCTAAAAAATTAAGCAAATTAGATAATTGAAGTAAATTGGAATGTTGTTTAAAATTGTATTCTCTACCTGAATCATGAAAGAAAAAAATTGGGTTTAGTGTTCCTTTAATTCCTGATACAGGGCTAGATTACAAGTGGCGCACCTAGAATAGCACAGTACGTGATAACCAATATTGCGACTGCACTAATTAGCAGGCATATTACAAGTTGCTAGTTTCAGGTTGCATTCTAACGCATACCAAAACTGTGCTAGAAGAATTAGTGCGACTTAAAGGGACACTGAACCCAAATTTGTTCATTCATGATTCAGATACAGCATGCAATTTTAAGCAACTTTCTAATTTACTCCTATTATAACATTTTCTTCATTCTCTTGGTATCTTTATTTGAAATGCAAGAATGTAAGTTTAGATGCCGGCCCATTTTTGGTGAACAACCTGGGTTGTTCTTGCTGATTGGTGGATAAATTCATCCACCAATAAAAAAGTGCTGTCCAGAGTACTTAAACCAAAAAAAAGCTTAGATGCCTTCTTTTTCAAATAATGATAGCAAGAGAACGAAGAAAAATTGATAATAGGAGTAAATTAGAAAGTTGCTTAAAATTGCATGCTCTTTCTAAATTACAAAAGAAAAAAATTGGGTTCAGCTATGGTTTGGCACTTTATATATAAAGTTCTAAATATATGTTTGTACTTATATTTGCCATGATTCAGGTTTATCAGTATATTTCCTTTTTGCAGACTGTCAGTTTCATATCTAGGAAATGTTTTATAAAAATAAAAATTCTTACCTGAGGTTTTCAAATTGACTCTTTCTAAATTGCGGGCTGTATTAGGCTTGCGAGAGCGCAAAATGCTATAATTTATTGCGTCATTCTTGGCGCGAGACTTTTTTGGTGCGAAAAATTACGTTTGTTGACGCAAATTCGTCATTTCCGGCGTCTTAGTTGGCGCTGAGTCTTTTCACGAGGTTGCGTCATCGATGACGCTCGAGTTTAGTCCTGGATGTTTTTGGCGGCAAAATTTTTTTTTCAGTTTGTGGTGCGTCATACTTGGCGCTAATAATTTTTTCATTATTTAAGACCTCATTCCTTTTGCCTCTGGTCTTTTTTTCTATGTCAGAGGCTTATTCTGTTTGCATTTTTTTCCCATTCCTGAAACTGTCATATAAGGAAATTGATAATTTTGCTTTATATGTTGTTTTTTCTTTTACATACTGCAAGATGTCTCAATCTGATCCTTTCTCAGAATCTACTACTGGAATCCTGCTGCCTGATATCGGTTCTACCAAAGCTAAGTGCATTTGTTGTAAACTTGTGGTAACTGTTCCTCCAGCTGTGGTTTGTAATAGTTGTCATGATAAACTTTTAAATGCAGAGAATGTTTCCATCAGTAGTAGTTCATTACATGTTGCTGGTCCATCAACATCTAATGCTCAGGATATTCCTGTAAATTTAGGAGAATTTATTTCTGATTCCATTTAGAAGGCTTTGTCTGCCATTCCGCCTTCTAATAAACGTAAAAGGTCTTTTAAAACTTCTCATAGAGTTGATTAATTTTTTAATGACTGACAACATACTGATTTATCTATCTCTGATGAGGATCTGTCTGATTCAGAGGATCCTGCCTCAGATATTGACACTGACAAATCCTCTTATTTATTTAAAGTAGAGTATATTCATTCTTTATTAAAAGAAGTGTTGATTGCATTAGACATGGAGGAGACTAGTCCTCTTGATACTAAAATTAGTAAACGTTTAAATTCAGTTTATAAACCTCATGTAGTTATTCCAGAGGTTTTTCCAGTTCCTGATGCTATTTCAGATATGATTTCTAAGGAATGGAGTAGACTGGGTACTTCTTTTACTCCTTCTTCAAGGTTTAAAATTTTTTATCCTTTGCCTACTGATAGATTGGAGTTTGGGAAAAGATCCCCAAAGTTGATGGGGCCATCTCTACTCTTGCTAACCGTACAACTATTCCTATGGAAGATAGTAATTCTTTTAAGGATCCTTTAGATAGGAAGCTTGAATCTTAGGCCTGCTATTTATTTGGCTGATGTTGCAGCTGCTTCAACTTTTTGGTTGGAAACTTTAGTGCAACAAGTATCAGCTCATAATGTGTATAACATTGTTAAATTAATTCAACATGCTAATAATTTCATTTGTGATGCCATTTTTGATATCATCAGAATTGATGTTAGATATATGTCTTTAGCTATTTTAGCTAGAAGAGCTTTATGGCTTAAATCTTGGAATGCTGATATGACTTCTAAATCGACATTGTTATCTCTTTCTTTCCAAGGTAATAAATTATTTGGTTCTCAGCTGGATTCTATAATTTCAACTGTCACTGGGGGGATAAAAAAATCTAAGGGTAAATTTAAAGCTTTTAACCGTTTTCATTCCTTCCGACAGAATAAAGAACAGAAACCTAGTCCTTCCCCTAAGGAATCTGTCTCCAATTGGAAGCCTTCCTCAATCTGGAATAAATCCAAGCCATTTAAGAGATCTAAACCAGCCCCCAAGTTCGCATGAAGGTGCGGCCCTCATTCCAGCTCAGCTGGTAGGGGGCAGATTAAAATTTTTCAAGGATGTTTGGATAAATTCAGTCCAAAATCATTGGATTCAGAACATTGTCAGTACAGAATAGGTTTCAGAGTAAACCGCCTGTGAGAAGTTTCTTTCTCTCACGCATTCCAGTGAACCCAGAGAAGGCGCAGGCTTTCCTGATGTTTGTTTCAGACCTAGAGTTATATGGGGTAATCGTGCCAGTTCCTTTTCAGGAACAGGGTCTGGGGTTTTATTCAAATCTGTTCATTGTCCCAAAGAAAGAAAATTCATTCAGAACAGTTCTGGATCTAAAAGTCTTGAATCGTTATGTAAGAGTACCAACATTCAAAATGGTGACTATAAGGACTATTCTGCCTTTTGTTCAGCTAGGGCATTATATCTCCACAATAGACTTACAGAATTCATATCTTCATATTCCGATTCATCCAGATCACTATCAGTTCCTGAGATTCTCTTTTCTAGACAAGCATTACCAATTTGTTGCTCTTCCTTTTGGCCTAGCGACAGCTCCAAGGATATTTTCAAAGGTTCTCGGTGCCCTACTCTCTGTAATCAGAGAGCGGGGTATTGCGGTGTTTCCTTATTTGGCCGATATCTTGGTACTTGCTCAGTCTTTACGTTTTGCAGAATCTCACACAAATCAACTAGTATTGTTTCTTCAAAGACATGGTTGGAGGATCAATTTACCAAAAAGTTATTTGATTCCTCAGACAAGGGTAACCTATTTAGGTTTCCAAATAGATTCAGTATCCAAGACTTTGTCTCTAACAGACAAGAGACGTCTGAAATTGGTTGCAGCCTGTCGGAACCTTCAGTCTCAATCATTCCCTTCAGTAGCTATGTGCATGGAGGTTTTAGGTCTCATGACTGCAGCATCGGACACGATCCCCTTTGCTCGTTTTCACATGAGACCTCTTCAGCTTTGTATGCTGAACCAATGGTGCAGGGATTATACAAGGATATCACAATTAATATCATAGATCCCAATGTTCGACTATCTCTGACTTGGTGGTTAGATCACCATCGCATAGTTTGAGGGGCCTCTTTTGTTCATCCAACCTGGACTGTGATCACAACAGATTCGAGTCTTTCAGGTTGGGGAGCTGTCTGGGGATCTCTGACAGCACAGGGGGTTTGGAAATCTCAAGAGGCGAGATTACCAATCAATATTTTGGAACTCCATGTGATTCTAAGAGCTCTTCAGTTTTGGCCTCTATTGAAGAGAGAGCCGTTTATTTGTTTTCAGACAGACAATGTCACAACTGTGGCATAGGTCAATCATCAGGGTGGGACTCACAGTCCTCAAGCTATGAAAGAAGTATCCCGGATACTTGTGTGGGCAGAATCCAGCTCCTGTCTAATTTCTGCGGTACATATCCCAGGTATAGACAATTGGGAAGCGGATTATCTCAGCCGTCAAGCTTTACATCTGGGAGAGTGGTATCTTCACCCAGATGTGTTTTTTCAAATTGTTCAGATGTGGGGGCTTCCAGAAATAGATCTGATGGCATCTCATCTAAACAAGAAACTTCCCAGGTACCTGTCCAGGTCCAGGGATCCTCAGGCGGAAGCAGTGGATGCATTGACACTTCCTTGGAGTTATCAACCTGCCTATATTTTTCCGCCTCTAGTTCTTCTTCCAAGAGTGATTTCCAAGATCATCATGGAGCAATCATTTGTACTGCTGGTAGCTCCAGCATGGGCTCACAGGTTTTGGTATGCGGATCTTGTTCGGATGTCCAGTTGCCAACCCTGGCCACTTCCACTAAGGCCAGACCTTCTATCTCAAGGTCCGTTTTTCCATCAGGATCTCAAATCATTAAATTTGAAGGTATGGAAATTGAACGCTTAGTGCTTAGTCATAGAGGTTTCTCTGACTCAGTGATTAATACTATGTTGCAGGCTCGTAAATCTGTTTCTAGAAAGATTTATTATCGAGTTTGGAAGACTTACATTTCATGGTATTCTTCTCATAAATTCTCTTGGCATTCTTTTAGAATTCCTAGAATTTTACAGTTTCTTCAAGATGGTTTGGATAAGGGTTTGTCTGCAAGTTCCTTGAAAGGACACATCTCTGCTCTTTCTGTTTTATTCCACAGAAAAATTGCTAAACTTCCTGATATTCATTGTTTTGTACAGGCTTTGGTTCGTATCAAGCCTGTCATTAAATCAATCTCTCCATCTTGGAGTCATTATTTGGTTTTGAAGGCTTTACAGACTCCTCCGTTTGAGCCTATGCATTCTTTGGACATTAAATTGCTTTCTTGGAAAGTGTTGTTTCTTTTGCCATCTCTTCCGCTAGAAGAGTTTCTGAATTATCTGCTCTTTCTTGTGAGTCTCCTTTTCTGATTTTTCATCAGGATAAGGCAGTTTTGCGGACTTCATTTAAATTCTTACCTAAAGTTGTGAATTCCAACAACATTAGTAGGGAAATTGTTGTCCCTCCTTTGTGTCCACATCCTAAGAATTCTTTGGAAAGATCTTTACATTCTTTGGATGTGGTGAGAGCTTTGAAATATAATGTTGAAGCTACTAAAGATTTCAGGAAGACTTCTAGTCTATTTGTTATCTTTTCTGGTTCTAGGAAAGGTCCGAAGGCTTCTGCCATTTCTTTGGCATCTTGGTTAAAGCTTTTGATTCATCACGCTTATTTGGAGTCGGGTAAAACCCAGCCTCAGAGGATTACAGCTCATTCTACTAGGTCAGTTTCCACTTCCTGGGCTTTTAAGAATGAAGCTTCAGTTGATCAGATTTGCAAAGCAGCAACTTGGTCTTCTTTGCATACATTTACTAAGTTCTACCATTTTGATGTTTTTTCTTTTTCAGAAGCAGTTTTTGGTAGAAAAGTTCTTCAGGCAGCTGTTTCAGTTTGATTATTCTGCTTATAATTTCAGTTTTTTTCTTTTCCTTTATAAGATTAAAACTTATGATTTGGGTTGTGGATTAATTGTTTCAGCGGAATTGGCTGTCTTTATTTTTTATCCCTCCCTCTCTAGTGACTCTTGCGTGGAGTTCCACATCTTGGGTATTTGCTATCCCATACGTCACTAGCTCATGGACTCTTGCCAATTACATGAAAGAAAACATAATTTATGTAAGAATTTACCTGATAAATTAATTTTTCATATTGGCAAGAGTCCTTGAGGCCCACCCTTTTTATGGTGGTTATGATTTTTTTGTATAAAGCACAATTATTCCAATTCCTTTGTTTATGCTTTTGCTTCTTTCTTTATCACCCCACTTCTTGGCTATTCGTTAAACTGAATTGTGGGTGTGATGAGGGGTGTATTTATAGGCATTTTGAGGTTTGGGAAACTTTGCCCCTTCTGGTAGGATTGTATATCCCATAAGTCACTAGCTCATGGACTCTTGCCAATATGAAAGAAATGAATTTATCAGGTAAATTCTTACATAAATTATGTTTTCTTGAATTATATGTATTTCAATTTTGTATTTTTTTAGAACATATCTGTCTTGAGAAAGGCCCAAACAGGGGCCGAAACCTAGACAATCAAATTGTTACTTTAAAAAATTCCTGTGAGTGCCCTCCTAAGAGAAGAAGTTATTATATACATACTATAGAGGATAGCACCCAGGTTATGAGTATACCTCAAAGGTTGGAGTGCTGGGCTACTGTATGTATACACTGTGTGCAGAATTATTAGGCAAATGAGTATTTTGACCACATCATCCTCTTTATGCATGTTGTCTTACTCCAAGCTGTATAGGCTTGAAAGCCTGCTACCAATTAAGCATATTAGGTGATGTGAATCTCTGTAATGAGAAGGGGTGTGGTCTAATGACATCAACACCCTATATCAGGTGTGCATAATTATTAGGCAACTTCCTTTCCTTTGGCAAAATGGATCAAAAGAAGGACTTGACAGGCTCAGAAAAGTCAAAAATAGTGAGATATCTTGCAGAGGGATGCAGCACTCTTAAAATTGCAAAGCTTCTGAAGCGTGATCATCGAACAATCAAGCGTTTCATTCAAAATAGTCAACAGGGTCGCAAGAAGCGTGTGGAAAAACCAAGGCGCAAAATAACTGCCCATGAACTGAGAAAAGTCAAGCGTGCAGCTGCCAAGATGCCACTTGCCACCAGTATGGCCATATTTCAGAGCTGCAACATCACTGGAGTGCCCAAAAGCACAAGGTGTGCAATACTCAGAGACATGGCCAAGGTAAGAAAGGCTGAAAGACGACCAGCACTGAACAAGACACACAAGCTGAAACGTCAAGACTGGGCCAAGAAATATCTCAAGACTGATTTTTTAAGGTTTTATGGACTGATAAAATGAGAGTGAGTCTTGATGGGCCAGATGGATGGGCCCGTGGCTGGATTGGTAAAGGGCAGAGAGCTCCAGTCCGACTCAGACGCCAGCAAGGTGGAGGTGGAGTACTGGTTTGGGCTGGTATCATCAAAGATGAGCTTTTGGGGCCTTTTTGGGTTGAGGATGGAGTCAAGCTCAACTCCCAGTCCTACTGCCAGTTTCTGGAAGACACCTTCTTCAAGCAGTGGTACAGGAAGAAGTCTGCATCCTTCAAGAAAAACATGATTTTCATGCAGGACAATGCTCCATCACACGCGTCCAAGTACTCCACAGCGTGGCTGGCAAGAAAGGGTATAAAAGAAGAAAATCTAATGACATGGCCTCCTTGTTCACCTGATCTGAACCCCATTGAGAACCTGTGGTCCATCATCAAATGTGAGATTTACAAGGAGGGAAAACAGTATACCTCTCTGAACAGTGTCTGGGAGGCTGTGGTTGCTGCTGCACGCAATGTTGATGGTGAACAGATCAAAACACTGACAGAATCCAATGATGG
Source organism: Bombina bombina (assembly GCF_027579735.1). Taxonomy (NCBI): domain Eukaryota; kingdom Metazoa; phylum Chordata; class Amphibia; order Anura; family Bombinatoridae; genus Bombina; species Bombina bombina. Next base: position 104,792,763 of record NC_069501.1, read on the forward strand.
CAGGCTTTTGAGTGTCCTTGCAAAGAAAGGTGGCTATATTGTCACTGATTTGTTTTTGTTTTGTTTTTGAATGTCAGAAATGTATATTTGTGAATGTTGAGATGTTATATTGGTTTCACTGGTAAAAATAAATAATTGAAATGGGTATATATTTGTTTTTTGTTAAGTTGCCTAATAATTATGCACAGTAATAGTCACCTGCACACACAGATATCCCCCTAAAATAGCTATAACTAAAAAAAAAAAAAAACTACTTCCAAAACTATTCAGCTTTGATATTAATGAGTTTTTTGGGTTCATTGAGAACATGGTTGTTGTTCAATAATAAAATTAATCCTCAAAAATACAACTTACCTAATAATTCTGCACTCCCTGTATATATATATATATATATATATATATATATATATATATATATATATATATATATATATATATATATATATATTTAGACATGTATATTTATGTATCTCTATGTTAAAGCCCTTTGCCTGTGACCTCATAACTTTGAGCCTTTATAACTTTTTTTGTGAAATTTTAAAAAATAATTTTTATTAGATGGTGTTATTATGAGTGTAACCATAGTTTTTAATGTATTTTTGATGTGTTTTGTGAGACTTTTTTGTTCTGAGGTCACACTAACCCACCCCATGTTAACTTCAATTGCACTCAAGCGATCACATTTACTTTCAACTTGTAAGAAGAGTGTAAAACTCAACGCTCGCAAACCCCTTATAGCTCACTCACACTTAACTGTTAACGCGCCACTCGTTATCTGGCCCACAGAGGGGTAAATACATTTGCTGACTCCTGAGCCTATGTAGGTTTGCTCTTCAACAAAGCACATTTAGTAATAGAGGCAAATTGCCAAGTTTTATTATTAACCCCCCCCCCTTAAAACATTGCATGCTCTATCTTAATCATGAAAATGTAATGCTTACTTACTGTCTCTTTAAGACTTTATATGCACTATTGCATTCATAATATTTTAATGTGTAAACATTTTTTATAAAATAAATGTAAAACTTCTATGCTCATTTAATAAAATATGTCTAGGTAATAAGCAGGATATAAATAAATCGTATTTATTGTATTATACAGAGGTACCTTTCAGGAAGTATAATATGCTGCTGCACACATTGGCAAACCTATATTTCTGGCAATTTGTTTTTTTAACTGTGTTTTGTTAAGATCAATTGGATTTCAATAAGGGATATTTATTAGCACAATTATTTCATACAAATCATACTCTTTCAAAAATATTGTTACAAATATAACATTCACAACATGAAAAGAATCTGTCTGGAACCCTGGGCCAAGTACTGCACATGGAACTGATTTTGGCTAATTTGAAACAGTAATCTGTTTGATATTCATAGCCCTTGTTGTAGTAAGATGGTATATAGTAAATAAAGGTAACTAGAATGCTTATGAGCAACTGCTTCTGAAAACATAACAATATGTGTTGTACATTTGTTTTAATTTTGTGTGTGCTTGCTATGAATTTATGTCTTTAAAGAGACACTACCCTACAAGGGTGCTGGGGTTTCTACAGGGAGGCTTATCTAGCTTGATGTCACAAATCTTCTAGAGTAACATGAGCTAGAGTAACTAGCAAACAAGAGGTTACATTACAGATATGGTATCATGTTTTGTCAATCATCACAAAGGACAATTTTGTAGTAATAATTTGCATGCAGACGCAGTAAGTATTTTAGCTTCCTTTTAAATTATTATTTCTTATTATATATTGTGTTGACTGGTACAACTGGAAGTTATGTCATATCTAGTTCTGATTTCTGACTTGGCTTTTCAAAACGTTGATTTTAAAGTAAGTGTGGGGTATATAAGAAACATTTTCTACATTATGTTTCTGGTTCTTAACCCCTTAAGGACCACAGCACTTTTCAATTTTCTTAACGTTTTGGACCAGGGCTATTTTTACATTTCTGCGGTGTTTGTGTTTAGCTGTAATTTTCCTCTTACTCATTTACTGTATCCACACATATTATATACCATTTTTCTTGCCAATAAATGGACTTTCCATTATTTCATCATATCTTATAATTTACTATAAAAAAATGATAAAATATGAAAAAATTGAAAAAAACTTTTTCTAACGTTGACCCCCAAAATCTCTTACACATCTACAACCACCAAAAACACCTATGCCAAATAGTTTCTAAATTTTGTCCTGAGTTTAGAAATACCCAATGTTTACATGCTCTTTGCTTTGTTTGCAAGTTATAGGGCAATAAATACAAGTAACACTTTGCAATTTCTAAACCATTTTTTTTTTTTTAAATTAGCGATAGTTACATTGGAACACTGATATTTGTCAGGAATCCCTGAATAACCCTTTTTTTAGTAGACAACCTAAAGTATTGCTCTAGGCCCATTTTGGTATATTTCATGCCACAATTTCACAGCTAAATGCGATGAAATAAAAAAAATTGTTCACTTTTTCACTAACTTTTTCACTAACTTTAGGTTTCTCACTAATTATTTACAAACAACTTGTGCAATTATGGTACAAATGGTTGTAAATGCTTCTCTGGGATCCCCTTTGTTCAGAAATAGCACACATTTATGGCTTTGGCATTACTTTTTGGTAATTAGAAGGCCGCTAAATGTCGCTGTGCACCACACTTGAATTATGCCCAGCAGTGAAGGGGTTAATTAAGTAGCTTGTGGGGAGCTTGTAGGGTTAATTTTAGCTTTAGTGTAGTAGACAACCCAAAGTATTGCTCTAGGCCCATTTTGGTATATTTAATGCCACCATTTCACCGCCAAATGCGATCAAATAAAAAAAATCATTAATTTTTTCACAAACTTTAGGTTTCTCACTGAAATTATTTACAAACAGCTTATGCAGTTATGGCACAAATGGTTGTAAATGCTTCTCTGGGATCCCCTTTGTTCAGAAATAGCAGACATAAGGCTTTGGCATTGCTTTTTGGTAATAAGAAGGCCGCTAAATGCCCCTGCGCACCACACTTGTATTATGCCCAGCAGTGAAGGGGTTAATTAGGTAGCTTGTAAAAAGCTTGAAGGGTTCATTTTAGCTTTAGTGTAGAGATCAGCCTCCCACCTGACACATCCCACCCCTTAATCCCTCCCTGACCACTCTCAAACAGCTCTCTTCCCTTCCCCATCTCACTATTGTCCCCACCATCTATAGTACTGGCAGAAAGTCTGCCAGTATAAAAATATATATATATATTTTTATAATTATATATTTTCTGCAGTGTAGGATCCCCCTTACCACCCAAACTCCCTGAGCCCCCCCAAACAGCTATCTAACCCTCCCCCCACTAACTATTTGCCACCATTTTGGGAACTGGCAGCTGTCTGCCAGTATCCACTTTGCAATCAATTTTTTTTTTTTTTTTAGTGTAGCTGCCCCCCTCAATACCCTACCCCCTTCCCAGATCCCTTTCCAAACATTATTCCCCCCTCCTCTCTCACCACTCTCTCCAATCACTCTCTCCGACTTTAAACGGCCAGATCGCAGGCGTACGCATGCACACCCGCCCCCGCGCGCACCCGAGAGTAATTTCCCACTGCAGGCTGGAAGTTCATCAGTGATGGGCCGCCCATCCGCCTACCTGCAATGGCTCCTACCCACCAAAAATCGGCACTATCGCTAGCCGATGAAGAGAGGGCCACATTGGTGTGTGAAAAAAGGTATTGCAGTGATGCCTCAATAGCGAGGCATCACGGCAATATCTTGAAAGTGGATGGAAGTGATCAGGATCATTTTCACCGCTTAAAACCCCTGACGACGTACAGGAGGTCGTTAACAACCGTTTTTTGTAGGACGTACCCTGTACATCGTCGGTCGTTAAGGGGTTAAATCAGATGTCGCCATATAGCTCCCAGTAGTGCATAACTGCTTGTTCAAAAAAGAATATGAAGAAAATAAAGCAAATTGGATTAAATAAGTAAATTGGAAAATTGTTTAAAATCACACGCTCAAATTGAATCATGAAAAAAAAAGAAAGAGAAAATTTTGAGTTTCATGTCCCTTTAAATAAATCCCTTTTCAATGACCTCTGCTCAGAAAAATACTCTGCAAACTCCCTGCTGAAGCTTTTGGGGAATTGGGAGGGGCCCCATTACTTGTCATTAAACCAGGTGACATACAAATACAACCTAACAATTACAAAACAATTGAAATCGGGAATGCCTGCACCCTCTAAACCTGTTTCTCTGGTCATCTCTCTTACCACCTCTTTTGGCCTGTTTCAGAGGACCACTTCTATAACCCACAGTGAAGGCAACTTGATTGACCTGGTGTTCAATAATGCCTATGCCATTTCCCAGTTTTCTAATTTCCTTTGGCCTTTCCTTTCTCTGACCAACATCTACTAACCTTCTCTCTAACTCTAACTGCAGTATCCTCATCAACCCCCCCAAAAAACTACTGTCTTACTGGAACTAAAGGGAGAGTACACACCAATCTTCATATAACTGCATGTAATAGACACTACTATAAAGAAGAATATGAACAGATACTAATCTAAAAATCCAGTATAAAACATTTTCAAAACTTACTTAAAAGCTCCCAGTTTAGCACTATTGATGATGTTGGGATTACACAAACAAGACAAGAGCCAGCAGAAGTTTTTAAATACGCATTTAAATCTGACACTTTGGGGCTTGGTTATGAGTCTGAAAAAAAGCATGTTATAAAAAAATAAGTAAAACTATACATTGTTACAAAAACTCTTCTAGATGGACTATACTGTATAAATAGATCATCTACAAAAGATTTATGCAAAGAAAAATCTAGTGTACAATGTCCCATTAAGCGACTTGGATCTCTCAGACTTCTCTTCTAAGTTGAATCCTCTATTCTCCAACCAGTTGCGTAATTAGATTTTGTACTGCCTAGGCACTCAAAATTCTGCTGCCCCCACCCCCCTAGGTTTTATGCTGTTTTTTGGCCATAATATTTTTTGGTCAGGTTATAATGTAACTTTCAATATGTATTTATTTATTTATAGGACTGGAACCAAAAATAGGCCCGGGAATTTTAAGGCAAAGCAGCCCACCCCCCATATACATGCACACACACGCACTGATATGCACGCACACCGCACATACAAACACTCATTTGCACGCACACCACACATACAAGCACACCACACATACACACAAAAAACATACACAGTTATAATTGTGAATGCTAGAAGACAAATATCTAAAGAAGTGAAGATTATAAATATTATTTTCTTATTTAGCCAAAAGCGGTTTCTTTTGCTAGATTAGAATCATGGTGAAATTCTCTCCAAATGCTGTAATGTACATAATTTTTGTCATAATGATCAAGCTTATTTGTAATACAGGTGATAGCTGTATCTTATAATTGATTTATCACATGGGCTTAGTAATATATTGATTTAGAGATCAATGTATGTGCATGTACATGGTAATGTTGATACTGTATTTCTATGTTTGAACCTAATAAAAATTAAATAGAAAAAGAAAAAATAATCGTGAATGCTTTATTCAGTTTTTAAAAACTGTATTTTTTAAATTGCATTTCAAAACAATAAATAAAAAAACACACTTTAATAAATTTACAAAGCTAGAGTGTGTCCTTAGACCCACTGACAAGCTATCTATGTATGCAGCACTCACACAAACCTGAGACTGCAGAAAAACATAGTACCTGGATTAGGATAGTGGAAGGTCAGGAATTATATTTATATTTATATTATAGATTAATATGTGGAAGGGCAGGAACGGGCTGTTCTGAGCAGGCACACAGCCGTTTGTCAAATAAGTTAGGAGGCAGCCTGTGCACATCTGTCAGGTCATAGTGTCGGCATAGGGTTAAGAGCATGAATGAGACGAGCCGTTCTGAGGAGAGACAGACCTAGCTGACAGAAAAAAATATTATCTATGGACTACAACATACCACAGACTGGTAACAAGCCTTCCTACACACCAATATGAAAGCCCTAAAGCTTAACCTCTCTGACTACACTAATGCAGAGCTAATTCTTCCAGCAAGGCTAACAGCCTGTCAGTGGTGTGCAGTCTGAGGCCCCTATATAAGAAAGTCTAGCGGACCTGATCCGCCAGACCTCACTGAATACGGTGAGCAATACGCTTGCCGTATTTAGCATTGCACCAGCAGCTTAATAGATAGGCCCCTGAGTATCCGGTAATACATGTGAGCAAAAAGGTTACTTTACCTTTCTGTCATCTCTCGGCTCCCACAACATGGCAACAGCTGTCATACTCCACCCACCTCTGGTAGTTCTGTGAGGAAGGTCTGTGGACAGAGCGGCTGCCAATCAAGCTGCAGTCCTCACCAGGGTTCGGTATTTTTAAATCTAAGCTGCTGTGCTTGAGAGGGGATCCTTAAATAGCGCGGTAACTTTGCGCGCTAAATATAGATAAATAAATCAGACTCCTACAGAGGCTCCAAAAAGTGCCGCCCCCTCCCAAACTGCCGCCCTAGGCACGTGCCTTGAATGCCTAGGCGGTAATGCGCCCCTGTCTCCAACATTTCACCCATCTCTTGCCCAGGCTCTGTGGCCCCACAATATTATTCTTCACCAAGATTAACACTTGACAAAGCTGCACCCTCCACAGTTCGCCAAGCATCATACATTTGCTGACAACCCTGGCACCCCAAACAGACCAGCTATCTTCAAAGGTGCATTACAATCATGAATGCACTCATATAGTGTTAAAAGACAACCTGAAATCCTCAAAATATTTAGTTCTATTTATGAGGCTATGGAGTTTGACGAATCTAGCTTCCACCAATCGTTGTGTGCCCCACGGGCTGGACACCAATGGGGTCACAAAACGATTGGAGGAAGCCGGATTAGTCATCTATATGCAAAATACAGTCGGAGATGCAGGTGGAGGATCGGCGGTCTGTTTACCGTAATAAAAAGGTATTTTTTTAAAAAAAGCATGTTTGTAAAGTTTAATGAATTAAAGTGCCCCCATTTTTAAGAGTATTTTTAGATACTGGTTTTTAATTTATTAAACTTTACAATTACTTTAATGTATTGAAAGGACCATATCCCAGAATTGGAACATCATATAAACAATCTTGATGTGATGTAAATTATCCACATCATAGTGTAAACAACAATATATTTAATTAGCGCATCGCTATTAAAAATTATTTTATATCATGATGTAAACAATTTCAGTGTAGTTTAGACTCCACTCACATCATAGTTTAAACAGAGCAGTGTATTAAAGGGCCATAATACCCAAATGTTTAAACACTTGAAAGTGATGCAACATAGCTGTAAAAAGCTGACTAGAAAATATCACCTGAACATCTCTATCTAAAAAAGAAAGATATTTTACCTCAAAAGTTCCTCAGTAGCCACATCCCATTGTAAAGGACTTCTAAGCAACAAATCACTATGTCTATCCCGGGACAGTGGAAGGAGCAAGCTTACGTGCATACTCATCTTATTTCCCTATTCAGTGTAAGGAAGTTTACAATGAAATCTCATGAGAGTTAAGTCAAATCTCATGAGATCACAGTAAAAGAGTTCATGACCTCAGCACTGTTGATGCTAATTGGCTGCTGTTCATTTCTTCATTTTTTATTTTTTTTTTACCTGTAGCTGGGAGCAGCTGAGTATAACTTTTTACACAGAACTCTGCTGTGCTGAGGAAATTGTGAGGTAAAATATCTTCCTTTTTTACATAGAGATGCTCAGGTGATATTTTCCTGTCAGCTTTTTACAGCTATACTGCATCAGTTTCAAGTGATTTAGCATAAGAGTATTATGTCCCTTTAAATCTGAAAATAATTTTTAAATGCCTGAAAAAATTAGACAAATTTCAATGTAATGTAATACGTTATAAATTCCACTCCTTCCATGACAAGAAGGTGGTACTGGCCAAAGATTTAATCCCAAAATGTATTAAATCAAAAAGCTGGATAAAACCTTTTCTTGTTTGTAGAGTAAACATCCAATATCCTTTTTAGGATCAACCGTAGTTTTGTCACCACCCCTTCTTGGCATGCTAATCCTTCTAATTATACACCATTTAAGTGCCCACCTGGCCATGATGATCAATGACAAATTGCTTGGCTAACTCAGAACACTCATCAAGCCTTTTGATATCAGAAAGATGTTCTCTTATTCTTTCCCTTGCCTCCCTAGTCAAGCAACATATATACTGTAGTCTACAAATTATACACCAAATTAAATATAGCACATAAGATGTTCTATACTTAACACAAAGTGTATCTAGTAACCCTGTCCTGTGACAATTGATTCAAAATGATCACCTCTTAGTATAAAACTACACAGTTTACAGGCTGAGGTACCACCTCTGAACGTACTTCTTATTTCCAACTAGGAACATCTCATTGTAGGACGTATAATCTCACTAGGTGACAAAAAATTACCTAAGGTCTCTCCCTTCCTATAGGAGAAATGACAACCTTGTTCAATCACATATGTTGCTACCCTTCGTCAGCCGCCAGAATTTTTTAATGATTTTAATGACTTCAATAGGCAGGCGAATTTTAAAACCCACAGGGACTCTTTCTGGCCACAATAGTGATGGAAAAGTTGTTTCAAGGGGACTAACACCTGGACTGTGGCATGCCGGAGGGGGATCCATGGCAAAACTCCCATGGAAAATTACATAGTTGATGCAGAGTCTGGTTTTAATCCATAAAGGGCATAAATCACCTAACATTCCTAAATTGTTTGGAATAACGTGCTTTAAAATATCAGGTATGATGTTGTATCGATCAGGTAGTGTAAGGGTTACGCCCGCTTCACAGTGCGCAGTGTAGGTGATATACCTGCCCTGACCATGCTTTGCAGACCAGGTATCAGTGGTCAGTTGGACCCTTGCCCCAACACTGTGTGCCAGACATGCCATTATAGCAGACTTATATGGCTTTGGCGTTGCTTTTTGGTAATTAGAAGGCTGCTAAATGCCACTGCGCACCACACGTGTTTTATGCCCAGCAGTGAAGGGGTTAATTAGGGAGCATGTAGGCAGCTTGTAGAGTTAATTTTAGCTTAAGTGTATTGTAGTAGACAACCCAAAGTATTGATCTAGGCCCATTTTGGTATATTTCATGCCACCATTTCACCGCCAAATGCGATCACATTTAAAAAAAAACAAATTTTTTCGCAATTTTAGGTTTCTCACTGAAATTATTTACAAACAGCTTGTGCAATTATGGCACAAATGGTTGTAAATGCTTCTCTGGGATCCCCTTTGTTCAGAAATAGCAGACATATATGACTTTGGCGTTGCTTTCTGGTAATTAGAAGGCCGCTAAATGCTGCTGCGCATCACACATGTATTATGGCTAGCAGTGAAGGGGTTAATTAGGTAATTTGTAGGGAGCTTGCAGGGTTAATTTTAGCTTTAGTGTAGAGATCAGCCTCCCACCTGACACATCAGACCCCCTGATCCCTCCCAAACAGCTCCCTTCCCTCCCCCACCCCACAATTGTCCCCGCCATGTTAAGTACTGGCAGAAAGTCTGCCAGTACTAAAATAAAAGGTTTTTAATTTTTTAAGCATATTTACATATGCTGTGGTGTAGCATCCCCCCTTAGCCCCCAACCTCCCTGATCCCCCCAAAACAGCTCTCTAACCCTCCCCATCTGCCTTATTGGCGGCCATCTTGGGTACTGGCAGTTGTCTGCTATTATTTCACAGTCAAAAAAGTGTTTTTTTTTTAAATATACACTACTGTTACACCAGATATGAGTGGTGGCACTGGGCAGGTGGGCACAGTATACGCTGTGAGCCTGACACACACGCTGGCAGGCAGGCAACTGCAATTAGATTACACAGGAAAAAAAAAAAAGCAGACTTATGTTCTAGCCCTAAAAATGGCTTTTTGGGGTGCTGTCCTTACAGCAGAGATCAGATGAGTCCTTCAGGACTGTAGTGGACACTGAATACACTAGCCTAGCTATCGATTTCCCTATTAAATCAGCAGCAGCTACACTGTCCCTCCTCTCACTAAGAATGCAGCTTCCGAATGAATCTAAAATGGATGCTGTCCAGGAGGTGGGAGGGTCTGGGAGGGAGGGTCTGCTGCTGATTGGCTGGAATGTGTCTTCTGACTGTGAGGTACAGGGTCAAAGTTTACTCAATGATGATGAATAGGGGGCGGACCGAACATTGCATATGTTCGCCATCCGCGCCGAACGCGAACATGCTATATTCACCGGGAACTATTCGCCGGCGAACTGTTCGCGACATCACTATCAGTCAACCAATACCCACGGGCAATCAATCTATTCATCAAATCCTGACTTTGTCTTCTATATTCTATCTCCTCTGTGCAATTTATTTTTATTCTGGTCAACTAACCTTTTTGCAATTGCAAATGGGACATGTTTAGGGTGATTGCTCCTACTATGTTACAAAGAGTTTCTGAAATGGGTTTCCAATAAATGTAAGAGACTACCCTTCCATTTTTAGAATCCCCCATCAAAGTTACATCTAAATAATTGATATGTGTCACATTAAATTTATCTGTGATATTTAGACCACAGTGGTTACCATTCAAATAAGCAACTAATTCTGAAGATAATGTGCTTCCCGCTTTCCAAATCAACCTGTTTTTGTTTCAGTGAATTCACGGTCTGTGCTGTGTAGGAACACTTCAAATACAGCCCCCCCAGTGCGATGAGTGGCGATGTTGGCTGAGTTTTGCAGAAGCCGCAATCAATATATTTTCCAATGGTAGACACATTGTCACTCTGAGTTTTGAGGGTCAGTCCTCTTTTTTTTTTTAATATATCGCCAGACCAACAGGCTGAAAGCCTGGCGAGGCCAAAAGGGCATTTTCCCGTCTGTCTGTTTTGAATATTGGGGCCTGCATCTTCACCACTCCTCACAAGTAACATGGCCCTTATCAAAGAGAGATTCCTTTTATAGAGGGTTACTGAGGTTAATTGAGTACGTGTGTGTCATGCTCCTCATGTTGTGTGGAGGTGTCAGGTTCTGGAGCTAGAGATGTGTGGTGTCTACGTGAGTTTTTCTTTCTAAAAATAATGAAACTAGTACAAGGTACTGAGATTACACAGAATTATTAGCAATGCAGGCTGGAAATAAGGCAAGAGTCTTTGTGCAAACAAGTAGTATACAAGACACGTAACACAGTTCAGACAGTCTCAAAGCTGGCAGGAAGGACACGAAGGCAAAAACCACAATATAGATGAAACAGTACTGGCAAACTCTGAACAGGTAGTTGGGATGCGTAGACAGATATATATATATATATAGGAAGAAATTCAGGAATGCAGCAAATGAGAAATACAGATGCAGTCAGGACTTGGAAATACTTGAAAAACAGGATACTTGAGTATGCTGCAACAAGGCATGCAGAACACCACAGCTTTCAGGACAAGAGTTAATAGAACAGCCAAAGTTAACACTTGCAGAGCTGTATACAGGATACAAGATTCAGACAGGAAATGTAGACATTTGGCAATCAGGAAACTTAAAGGGACAGTATACACTCATTTTCATATAACTGCATGTAATAGACACTACTATAAAGAATAAGATGCACAGATACTGATATAAAAATCCAGTATAAAACTGTTTAAATACTTACTTAGAAGCTCTCAGTTTAGCTCTGTTGAAAAGGCAGCTGGAAAGCCCACTGCAAGTGGGAAATAAGACCCTCCCCCTTCTTTTGCATATGAAAAGACCCTTTACACAAACAGGAGCAAGCTGGAGTAAGTATCTGACGGTATTCTCATAAAACTTTGGGGCTTGGTTAGGAGTCTGAAAATCAGAGCAATGTTATTTAAAAATAAGCAAAACTATACATTTTAAAAAAACAAAAAAAACAACAACTTTATGGGCTATATAAATCTACAAACATTTAAGCAAAGAAAACATGAGTGTATAATGTCCCTTTAAGTATGCTAAAACAAGGAGTGCTGAACACCACAGCTTCCAGGACAAGTGTTAACAGAACAGCCAAGGTTAACACTTGCAGTCCTGTAGACAGGATACAAGATGCAGGCTGGATATGTAGACACTTAGCAATCAGGATACTTGAGTATGCTACAACAAGGAGTGCTGAACGCACCAGCTTCCAGGACAAGTGTTAATAGAACAGCCAAGGTTAACACTTGCAGTGCTGTAGACAGGATACAAGATGCAGGCTGGAAATGTAGACAATTGGCAATCAGGATATTTGAGTATGCTGCAACAAGGAGTGCAGGAAGCGGATACCAGCAAGTAGATAGCAGAGCAGTCCAGGTTAACACTTGCTGTGCAGCACAGAGAGCAGAATCAGGCAAGATTGAAACATGACACAAACAAGCAAAGGAAAATCCTTGATCAGGTCAGTACCAAGAATGCAAAGCAAAGTACCTAGGACAGTCCTTAGAGAATATCAGGAAACTAGCCAGGGTCAGATGCTAGGAAATCAGTCAAAATCAAAGCCACAGTGCCAATGGAATAATTCAGATTATCCTAACTTTGTGACGAAATAATCTAAATTTTATTTAAAAAAAAAGAGACAAGTATTTTGCATTATCTTTTCCTTTACTGCTATGGACAGCACTTAGAAGCATAAACATAATTTGAAATAACATAGATAAAACAGAAAAAAACATTAACCAATCAGAACACAGAAATAGTGGTCAGATTTGCAGTGACCAATTAACTAACATCAGAGCTAATAATAGACCAATACACTATCAAACGTCCTCTTTGACCTTTGCTGTGAGGAGGCAAAAGAAGGTAGGAATCAAAAATGAACAAAAGTCTGAGAAACTTGCAAAAAATACTGAAGAATATAATTAAAATGACTGAAAACTTGAGGTTGTAGAAACAGTCCCGTGGACACTTGGGGCTCCATGTACTAAGCCGTCAATTCATCCGTCATTGTAGATGCGGATAAACTCGCTGTTACTCGCCGCGGGCGAAATGGTGTCCGCTGTCGCTATGTACTAATAATCCCTCAATAAATAGACACGTCTAGCCCGCCGCGAGCAGTGGCGGAATATTGATAAATTTGACGCCTCGCTCGCCGCGACTATTTTGTGTAGTATGCAGCAAACCAATATAATTTTTGCAACTTTCTCAGGTGCATACTGCATAGCACCACCAAAACGATCAAGATATTGAAACCGCATTTTCAAACCGCATGTACATGAGTACCCTCCATCTAATAATAGAAGATATAATAAATATAAATATTATTATAAAAATAATTATAAAGATTGACAACTATACAATACAAATTTAAAATATACATATTACTCTTTAATTACAGTCGACAAATTGGGCGCAATTTATGTACATGGAAATGAGAGACAAATTAGACGCCAGTTATGCGTACCTAAAAGCCATCCTTCAGGCATATTTCCGTCCGAAATGAACAATGTAAGTACAATGCTGATATTACTGCCTTTTATATATGTCTAAACTGGCGTCTAGAGTGACTTTCCTATTGTTTTGTACCTTGCCCGCCACCTAAAAGGTGGCGAGGCAAAAATAACGAGGTGGGAGCGGAAATTGTCGCGAGCGGACAAATAGATTTTTTAGTACATTCGCTTTTGGCGAGTTTGTGGTCAAATGTGTCTAATTACAGTGAAAAATGGAGAGGTAGCAAGGTTTGGCGGATAAGTACGCTCGCAATTTTAAAGATGCGAGTTTGAACATAGTTGACGACTTTGTACATATCAGTTTGCGAGTTTTGACGCAAGATTTGTTGCAGGTAGCTCGCTGACTGCTTAGTACATGGAGCCCTTGGTCTACACTTGGTAGAATTCCTTGAAGAAGGAGAAGAAGGGAGCTTGAATACTTGATTATAGAGGCCGAATTATCAAAGGTCTTGCAGACCTGATCCGACAGTGCGGATCAGGTCCGCAAGACCTCGCTGAATGCGAAGAGCAATACGCTTTCCGTATTCAGCATTGCACCAGTAGCTCACAAGAGCTGCTGGTGCAACGCCGCCCCCTGCCGACTCATGGCCAATCGGCTGCCAGCAGGGAGGTGTCAATCAACCTGATCGTATTCGATTGGGTTGAATTGCGGCGATGTCAGTCCGCCTGCTCAGATCGCTGCTTCATAACTGCTGTTTCTAATGAGTCTGAAGACTCGATAGAAACACGGCCCTTCAAGCTCCATTCAGAGCTTGATAAATGGGCCTCATAATCTATAGCTCTAACATCAGAAACTCTTCTGCAAGAAAGTAAACAACACTCATTTTCATATAACTGCATGTAATAGACACTACTATAAAGAATAAGATGCACAGATACTGATATTAAAATATAGTATAAAACTGTTTAAAAACTTTCTTAGAAGCTCTCAGTTTAGCTCTGTCGAAAAGGCAGCCGGAAAGCCAACTGCAAGTGGGAAATAAGACACCCCCCCTCCCACTTCTTTTGCATGTGAAAAGACCCTTTACACAAACAGGAGCAAGCTGGAGAAGGTAGCTGACAGTATTCTCATAAAACTTTGGGGCTTGGCTAGGAGTCTGAAAATCAGAGCAATGTTATTTAAAAATAATCAAAACTATACATTTAAAAAAAAAAAAAACCCTTTATGGGCTATATAAATAGATCATCTGCAAAACATTTATGCAAACAAAAAATGAGTGTATAATGTCCCTTTAATAAAAAATTGATTTACTAAATACACATCCCAAAAATAATTATGTTTTGGTTTAGGAGGTTTTTTAATACGAATAGCTTTCATTAACCTACAAATAGTATAATGTTGGCCGTTGGGAATATTGGAAATAAAATAGTGACCGGCAGAAATAGCAGAGCGAGCTACATTAATGGATCTATAGGCCATTCCAGCCTCAAACAATGAAGCAAGATAATTAATAACTTCATTTAGGGGCTGAAACGGGATCAAGAATCCTGCAATTGCACCAGCAAGCCCATTTACACCATGAGGAAAAATAACAGAGGTATAACTAGAAACCACAGGGCCCACTGTATATAGTGACACTATTTAACCCACCAGTACTGTATATAGTGAGTCAGTGACACAGTCTGTAATATGCTGGTGAGATGGCTGGCCTGCCCCTACCTGTCCCAGTACTTTATAAAGTGACCACAGTAGTCTGTGACATAGTCCAGCCCCCCCTGTACTGTTAGGGTTGCCAGGTGTCCGGTATTTGACCGGACAGTCTGGTATTTCCATTTCTTGTCCGGTAATATTGTTTTAAAAAAAACGGACACAGCCTACAACTCCCACAATACACTACAGGACAGTTTTTAGGAAGAACAAATAAGAACACTAGGGTGTGTTAACTGACAGCCAATCAGAAAGAAAAATAGGTCTGACGTCCATTGTATTCACACTGTCACAACCAATGTAAACGTAAGGGCGCGTAACAGACCTTTAATGCACTGAGTAACAGTATAAAGGAACAGGATATCAACAATTTCAATTATTTTGCTTTCAATCTGTTTGCAATCAAACCTTTAAAAGCTGCGTTTTGTATCACAAGCAGCTGTCAGCTCACACCCGTTGCAGAGGAAAACATATTACATGCACTGTAGTTATCGGTATTACAATGAATTAATCACCACTTATTTTTAGCTAAGCTAAACTACTACTTTGTAAACTATACAAGTAAGTAATAATAACAATAAGCGTAGTAATGAGTTGATTCCTAGGAAAGCCTTGCTCAATATTTTTGTATAAGCCTAATGCACGGACAGTTTATTATTTCATTACTTTATTTTATTAACACTATGATGATAGGGTAAGAGTGTGAGATCATGTGATGCCGGGCCGGCTAGCAGTACACTCCCAGTCTCTGACACACTTCGCACATGCTGTGGAGATTCGCAAAACTGGCTGTCACTGTGTCAGACAGCTAAGCCGAGTGACTTTTCCGGTTAAGAAAGCTGCTGCTTTTACTTGCAGGCTAACCTCACCATGAAGTAAGTGTGTATGCTTTAGAAAGAATAACTTAAAAAGTAATAGTATAACTTATCACACTCAAATTTATTTATTTATATATATATATATATATATATATATATATATATATATATATTTATTTGGCTGTCCAGTATTTTTTGGAAGGGCAGCTGGCAACCCTATGTACTGTATATAGTAGTACTGTATAGTGACACTGTTTACCCCCCACCCCCATGCTGTAGTAACAAGGTCTGTAATTTGCTTGTTCCACAAACATACCCACACACACATACATGCATAAATACACACATACATGCATAAATACACACACAGTCACATACATACATACACACATACACACACACACACATATACATGCATAAATACACACACAGTCACATACATACACACATACATGCATAAATACACACACAGTCACATACATACATACACACATACACACACACAAAAATCAATGTAATCTGCCGGTGAGATGGCTGGCGTGACCCTACCTGCCACAGTACTTTATAAAGTGACCACAGTAGTCTGTGACATAGTCCAGCCCCCCCGTACTGTATATAGTGGTACTGTATAGTAACACTGTTTACCCCCCCGTCCCCCATGCTATAGTAACAAGGTTCCACAAACATACCCACACACACATACATGTACATGCATAAATACACACACAGTCACATATATACACACATACACACACACACATACATGCATAAATACACACAGTCACATACATACATACACACACACACACACACACATAAACACCAATGGGTAAAACAGAACACTAACCCCTGTAGTCAGAGACAGACACACTAGTGAAGCATCACATCACAGTCACACAATATCAGTGCAGGTAGTGGCAGGTCAACGTTTTTTATTATTTAAAAAAATAAAATAAAATATATATATATATTTTATTTATTTTTTTAAGCTGGGCCCCCACCCTTGGGGGCCCAGTTGCAATTGCGACCTCTGCACCCCCTGTAGTTTCGCCCCTGGTTCCAGGGGCCCAAGAGTCCTGAAGGAGGAGTTTAGCTTCTATTGAAAGGCCCTCGGAACCAGGGACGAAACTACAGGGGGTGCAGAGGTCGCCCTCAGATCCTGTCTGAAATCATCCAAGCTAATAGACGAATGGAGCCTTGCAACACCAGATTGTGAAATTCTCCGTTTGGATCTAGAATAATGTTGTCTAGAAGAGGAAGAAGGAGAGGTGGATGAAAATACATTTCCAGAAGAGCTGGAAACCAGGACTGGGACGACCACCATGGAGTTATCAGTAGGATTGGAAGAAGATTCCTCCTGACAAACGAAATAAACAGAGAAATCATTGAAAAGGGGGGAAAGCATAAGCTCCCAAAATTGACCATTTCTGCAGAAATGCATCTATGGCCAGAGCCTCTGGATCCAGTCTCCAACTGAAAAATTGCAGAATCTGAAAATTCAGATGAGAGGCAAATAGGTTGATCACAAAAGGACCCCTCAGAGATTGAATCTGATTGAAAATTGACTTCTTCAGATGCCAATTGCTCGAGTCCCTGAGAAATCAAGACTCCCAATCTGCCACAGAGTTGTTGATGCCGGGAATATACTCGGCTTGTAGATAAATATTGTGTGTAAGACAAAGATGAATAAACTCTTTGGTAAGTTCCGACAGGATTTTTGATGTAGTACCACATAGACAATTGAGATACAAGACAGCAGAAATATTGTCCATTCGAAGTAATACTGAAACAGGGAATTTGTTCCTGACAAAACTCTTCACGGCAAAAGAACCGGCTAAAAGTTCTAAACAGTTGATATGAAGTTTGTGTTCTTCTGCAGACCATTTTCCTCCAGTTACATGAGGGCCCAATCTGGCTTCCCATCCTGAAATGCTGGTATCCGATTCCAGAATGATATCTGGAGCATTGCCAAAAATGGCTTTGCCATTCCAAGTTTCTATGTTCGCTAACCACCTTAGAAGTTCTGACCTTGCCTCTTCCGATAAAGAGATTGTGTGAAAATAGGAAAAACCCTGACGGAGATAGTGAATCTTCAATCTCTGTAGAGCTCGATAATGAAGAGAAGCTGGAAATATGGCTTGAATAGAGGAAGAGAGCAAACCTATAACACGAGCAAGAGTTTGAATAGGAAAATCTGTTTTGTTGAGAACATAAATAATTTCCTTCTTGATCTTCTTTATTTTCTCTTGTGGAAGACTCAAGGTAGAAATTCTGGTTGCAGAGAAGAAAGAAGTACCGCAACCTTGGCGTTCAGCTGGAGTACCCGGAAGCCCAGAAGGGCTGTAAAGTAGTACCTTCCCCTGGAGCACGGTAGCCTATAACGGAGGATCAATCCGTGAAGATTCAGAACTGGAAGCGGTTAGGCAGGTACTGCTCCAAACATCTTTGTAAAAAAACACACTTTATTCAAAATCTTTAAAAGAATTTAACAGACATGGCAACTTGAGAGCAGAACGTCTGACATGTTTTGCACCTCACTGGTGCTTACTCATAGACTGAAATCTGAATCTCAATCCCACATGTTTATAGGCTGAGGCAGCAATTAAATTAACCATCTCAAGCCCACAAACACAAGAAACAGGAATAAAAACAATCTCAAATTGACAATGAAATGTAGTTACAAATAAAATTTACAGAATTAGTAACATCTGCAAAGACATAAATTCTACCAATTATTGATTACATATTCAAGTATTAGATAGTGAAATAAACAGTGTAATTCAGTATTATAAAACAGACAAAATATGTAAAAGTATGCAATTCTAAGCAGACAAATATATTGTTGTTTTTAATTGTGTATTAGAAATAGTTATCTATGAAATAGTTTATATCACACTCCCTATTCATTCCTAAAGGAGAGCGTGCATTTAACTTCAGTATCCAATAAAGTTCTTTTTTTTTCTAAAATCTTATCTCTGTTTCCTCCTCTTAAAGGGATATTAGCTAAATCTATGACCTGAAATGACAATTTTGCTATGTTTGTTAAATGTATATTATTAAAAATGATCGTCAACCGAAGAGTCTGTGCTGTAATTTTTTACATCACGGACATGTTCATTAAATCGTGTTCTAATGGTACAAGTAGTTTTGCCAACGTACTGAAAAAAACAAAGATTACAGGTCAATAAATAAACCGCATATTTGGAACCACAATTTGCATAAAAATCTATGGAGTATGTTTTTTTATCATACTGACATACAAAATGATCTTCTTGTAAAACACTTGAGCATGCCAAGCACATACGTGCTCCACATTTAAAGGTAGCTTTTTTATTAAGCCATGAAGTAGCATACTTCAGTTCTGGAGCATGTTTTCTGACTAAACTGGGTGATAAAGTTTGTGCTAGTGTCTTAGATTTTCTAGGTACAAATTTGCAGTCTTTTATGAGGGGCTGTAAGGCATCATCAGATTGCAGCAAGTTTAGATGTTTTTTCAAGATTTTAACTATTTCATCATATTGTTGACTATATGGTGTAGAAAAAACAACTTCATCATTAAATTTAGAATCATTACCAATTGTTTGTTGATCTAATTCTTGCTCTCTATTTGCATTATCATTATTTAAAACTCTTGTGTCTATTATAAATCCCAAAAACAACAGAGACTGAGAGGGAGATAAGACAGACTTCTTGGAATTTATGATGAAACCCAAATTCTGAAGAAGAGATATTGGCCTCTAGTTATCAACGTGTCTACTTTACCTGCCTTTGCCGGCCCAATACGCCCGCCTAAGCTCACCTACCATCGCCGCCGCGGACCTGAAAAATCTCGCCAAAGTTATCAATAAATCTGTCAAAAAGACGCGCACCAAGTATGGGTCGATAAACAGCGGACTGTGATAGTTATCACTCATCCGATCTCGCTGCTCTTTGGCTTTTTGACAGCTTTATTGACAAGCTGTCACTAAGCACCCACACTAATTACACTGTTCTACCCCCTATACTGGCGCCCCCGGAGCCCCCCGCAACTAAATAAAGTTAGTAACCCCTAAACTGCCGCTCCCGGACACCGCTGCAACTATAATAAATGTATTAACCCCTAAACCGCCACTCCTGGACTCTGCCGCCACCTATATTAAATGTATTAACCCCTAATCTGCCACCCACTACACCGTCGCCACCTATAATACATTTATTAACCCCTATCCTGCCCCCCCTACACCGCCGCAACTATAATAAAATTATTAACCCCTAAACCTAAGTCTAACCCTAACACCCCCTAACTTAAATATTAAATACATCTAAATAAATGTAACTCTTATTAAATTAATTATTCCTATTTAAAACTAAATACTTACCTTTAAAATAAGCCCTAATATAGCTACAATATAAATAATAATTTTATTGTAGCTATCTTAGGATTTATTTTTATTTTACAGGCAAATTTCAATTTATTTTTACTAGGTACAATAGCTATTAAATAGTTATTAACTATTTAATAGCTACCTAGTTAAAATAAAGAGAAATTAACCTGTAAAATAAAATCTATTCTAAGTTACAATTACACCTAACACTACACTATACTTAAATAAATTATTCCTATTTAAAACTAAATACTTACCTGTAAAATAAACCCTAAGATAGCTACAATGTAATTAATAATTACATTGTAGCTATTTTAGGATTTATTTTTATTTTACAGGTAACTTTGTATTTATTTTAGCTAGTTAGAATAGTTATTAAATAGTTATTAACTATTTCATAACTACCTAGCTAACAGAAATACAAAATTACCTGTAAAATAAATCCTAACCTAAGTTACAATTAAACCTAACACTAAACTATCATTAAATTAATAAAATAAATTACTTTTATTTTATTAATTTAATGATAGTTTAGTGCTAGGTTTAATTGTAACTTAGGTTAGGATTTATTTTACAGGTAACTTTGTATTTATTTTAGCTAGTTAGAATAGTTATTAAATAGTTATTAACTATTTCATAACTACCTAGCTAACAGAAATACAAAATTACCTGTAAAATAAATCCTAACCTAAGTTACAATTAAACCTAACACTAAACTATCATTAAATTAATAAAATAAATTACCTACAAATAACTACAATTAAATACAATAAAATAAACTAATTAAAGTACAAAAAATAAAAAAAGCTAAGTTACAAAAAATAAAAAAAATAAGTTACAAACATTTCAAAAATATTACAACAATTTTAAGCTACTTACACCTAATCTAAGCCCCCTAATAAAATATCAAAGCCCCCCAAAATAAAAAAATGCCCTACCCTATTCTACATTAAAAAGTTACCAGCTCTATTACCTTAAAAGCCCTTAAAAGGGCCTTTTGCGGGGCATGCCCCAAAGAAAACAGCTCTTTTGCCTATAAAATAAAAATACAACCCCCCCAACATTAAAACCCACCACCCACATACCCCTACTCTAATCCAAACCCCCCTTAAATAAACCTAAGACTACCCCCCTGAAGATCATCCTACCTTTAGCCGTATTCAGCCAGCCGACCACTGATGGAATCGAAGAGGAGATCCGGAGCGGCAGAAGTCATCATCCAAGGGGCGCTGAAGAAGTCTTCCATCCGATTGAAGTCATCATCCAGGCGGCGTCTTCAATCTTCATCCATCCGGAGCGGAGCCATCTTCAGACGAGCCTACGCGGAGCCATCTTCTTCCACTGACAACTGAACAACAAATGACGGTTCCTTTAAGTGACGTCATCCAAGATGGCGTCCCTCGAATTCCGATTCGCTGATAGGATTCTATCAGCCAATCAGAATTAAGGTAGGAAAAATCTGATTGGCTGATCCAATCAGTCAATCAGATTGAAGTTCAATCCGATTGGCTGATCCAATCAGCCAATCAGATTGAGCTTGCATTCTATTGGCTGCCCCGATCAGCCAATAGAATGCAAGCTCAATCTGATTGGCTGATTGAATCAGCCAATCAGATTTTTCCTACCTTAATTCCGATTGGCTGATAGAATCCTAGAATCAGCCAATCAGAATTCGAGGGACGCCATCTTGGATGACGTCACTTAAAGTAATGTTGGAGGGGGTTGTATTTTTATTTTACAGGCAAAAGATCTGTTTTCTTTGGGGCATGCCCTGCAAAAGGCCATTTTAAGGGCTGGTAAGGTAATAGAGCTGGTAACTTTTTAATGTAAAATAGGGTAGGGCATTTTTTTTTATTTTGGGGGGCTTTGTTATTTTATTAGGGGGCTTAGATTAGGTGTCAGTAGCTTAAAATTGTTGTAATATTTTTGAAATGTTTGTAACTTAGCTTTTTTATTTTTTGTACTTTAGTTAGTTTATTTAATTGTATTTAATTGTAGTTATTTGTAGGTAATTTATTTAATTAATTTAATGATAGTGTAGTGTTAGGTTTAATTGTAACTTAGGTTAGGATTTATTTTACAGGTAATTTGGTATTTCTTTTAGCTAGGTAGTTATGAAATAGTTAATAACTATTTAATAACTATTCTAACTAGCTAAAATAAATACAAAGTTACCTGTAAAATAAATATAAATCCTAAAATAGCTACAATGTAATTATTAATTACATTGTAGCTATCTTAGGGTTTATTTTACAGGTAAGTATTTAGTTTTAAATAGGAATAATTTATTTGAGTATAGTGTAGTGTTAGGTGTAATTGTGACTTAGGTTAGTTTTTATTTTACAGGTTAATTTCTCTTTATTTTAACTAGGTAGCTATTAAATAGTTAATAACTATTTAATAGCTATTGTACCTAGTTAAAATAAATTGAAATTTGCCTGTAAAATAAAAATAAATCCTAAAATAGCTACAATAAAATTATTATTTATATTGTAGCTATATTAGGGTTTATTTTAAAGGTAAGTATTTAGTTTTAAATAGGAATAATTAATTTAATAAGAGTTAAATTTATTTAGATGTATTTAATTAATATTTAAGTTAGGGGGGTGTTAGGGTTAGGGTTAGACTTAGGTTTAGGGGTTAATAATTTTATTATAGTTGCGGCGGTGTAGGGGGGGCAGGATAGGGGTTAATAAATGTATTATAGGTGGCGACGGTGTAGGGGGGGGCAGATTAGGGGTTAAGAAGTTTAATATAGGTGGCAGCGGGGTCTGGGAGCGGCGGTTTAGGGGTTAATACATTTATTATAGTTGCAGCGTGTCTGGGAGCGGCGGTTTAGGGGTTAATAACTTTATTTAGTTGCAGCGGTGTAGGGGGGGGACAGATTAATATGTATATTAAGGGTTAATATGTATAATGTAGCTTGCGGTGGGCTCCGGGAGCGGCGGTTTAGGGGGTGATAACTTTATTTAGTTGCGGCGGTGTAGGGGGGGCAGATTAGGGGTGTTTAGACTCGGGGTACATGTTAGGTGTAGACAGCTCCCATAGGAATCAATGGGATGTTGGGCAGCAGCGAAGATGAACTTTCGCTATGGTCAGACTCCCATTGATTTCTATGGGATCCGCCACCTCTAGGGCGGCGGTTTGAAAACCAGGTACGCTGGGCCGGAAAAGTGCCGAGCGTACCTGCTAGTTTTTTGATAACTAGCAAAAGTAGTCAGATTGTGCTGAACTTGTGTGTGGAACATCTGGAGTGACGTAAGAATCGATCTGTGTCGGACTGAGTCCGGCGGATCGAAGCTTACGTCACAAAATTCTACTTTTGCCGGTGTAAAGGGCTTGATAACTTAGGCGAATCAGCCTCGCCACAAATACGCTGTGGAATTCCAGCGTATTTGAGGTTGACGGCTTGATAACTAGAGGCCACTGTCAGGTTCAGATGTCGAGAGAGAAAAAGATGCATAATCAAAATGTCATTTAAATAAATAATTAGATGAATACCTCTTGTTCTGAGCCAGGAAGCAACTGGCTTTAAAATCTTTGTGAAAGCCCAAGGGGCGGAGGATAGACCAAAAGGAAGGCAGGTAAATTGCTAAAGATTGCCTTTCCAGAAAAACGAAGAAAATTCCTGAAAGGATGGATAGGAACAGTAAGATAAGCATCTTTGAGGTCCAAATGAACCAACCAATCCTTTTCAAGAAGACAGTCTCTTAAAAGAGCCCGGGGAGGATGAAGCTTTTTCTATAGCTTGTTTTTGAAAAAGATCTAGAATTTCTAAGTTTAGATCGTAAAAATCTAACTGGAAGAAATTTCTGGGAATGGGAAGTTTTTGCTGAACGGGTTGAGAAACAAAATTTAGATGAAGGCCTGAAACAGACTGAAGAACCCAGGGATCTTTGGTTATAATATGCCAATTGTAAAGAAAGAGAGAGTGTATTCCTCCAATACTGTGAGGGGAAGAAAGTGTAAGGTTTTAACCAGGAAATCACTCAGGAATGAATTGAGGAAAACAGCAAATAAATCACTGTTTGAAACAAAAAGGAAACTGAATAAATGTTCCAAAATTCTTATGAAAAGATAGCCTGATTTGAGGTTGTTAAATCCAGAGTAAGATACAGCTAGACTATTAACAAAATACTCAAGCAATGTCTGCTCAAAGGAAGTGAGGTTAAGTAGCTTAGGAGAGAAAGGGGTGGAGAGAGACTTAAAGGTACAGTATCCTTACAGATCCCCCTCCTTAAGGAATCCTCTCCAAGGATTCGATCCGAGGTTTGTGAGGGTACCTTTCATGGAAAGCTGTGAGTAAATCAGGGGCGTAAATCTGATCTCCGGGGATCCACGAGTCCTCTTCTGGTCCATAACCTTCCCATCTAATTAAGTATTTGATTCTTCTTCTGTTGATACGAGAATCAAGAATTGCTTCCACTTCAAACTCATCATGATCCTCGAAATGAACCGGAGGTGGAGGTATCTTAGCACGATGTGGATTAGTGTTTGGGTGGTATGGCTTCAAAAGGGATACATGAAAAGTCGTATGGACTTTATACTTAACAGGGAGATCCAATACAACAGTTGATGTGTTCACAATCCGTTTGATGGAAAACTGACCAATAAATTGATTTCCAAGTTTTTTAGATGGTATAGCTAGTTTCAGGTATTTAGTTGAGAGCCGAACCTTATCTCCAATTTTATAATCAGGACTGGGTCTATGCCTTAAGTCATAGTAATATTTCTGGTTTCTTTTGGCATCCTGTAAATGTTTCTTTAGAAGAATTAAACCCTCCTTGAGATTGTCTGAATAATTTTTTGCTGCGGGTGAATTGGTGTTTGCTTGAGATATAGATATAATTTGCGGGTGGTAACCATAAGTGGCAAAGAAAGGAGTTGTATTAGTTGAACTAGATATAGAGTTATTATAAGAGAACTCTGCCATAGGTAAATATTTTAACCAATCATCTTGCAGGTGTGAGATGTAGCATCTAAGATACTGCTCTAGTATCTGGTTCACTCTCTCGGTAAGACCATTTGTCTGAGTGTGGTATGAAGTTGAGAATTTAGGGTTAATCTTAAGTTTGTGACAGAGGGCTCTCCAAAAATGGGAGGTAAATTGAGTTCCCCGATCTGTTATGATTGAACTGGGTATACCATGTAGTCGTACTATTTGATTTATAAATGAACCAGCTGTTTCTGTAGCGTTTGGTAGGGATTTTAGAGGGATGAAATGTGCCAATTTTGTCAGATGATCCACTACCACTAAAATAGTGTTGTGTGCTTCTGAATCTGGTAATTCAACAATAAAATCCATTGATACTGTTGTCCATGGTTGTTTGGGTATGGGCAGTGGGTTTAGATAACCGACTGGTTTTCTAGTTTCAATCTTATTTCTTGCGCATATATCACAGGTGGTGACATATTCCTGGATTGTATGGTCTATTTTAGGCCACCAGAAATGTCTTTTAATTAATTCTTTGGTCTTTGTGACCCCCAAATGTCCAGAGATAGGTGCATCATGGAACTGGTGTAAAATGGCATGGCGAAGTGATTGTGGAATGTAGAGTTTATCATGGTAATAGTATAATCCTGAGATATTCTTTACCAAATGTTCATTATCAAGTGGAACTTCAGTTTGTAATTCTTTTAATATCTCTTGTTCAAATGAGCCTAAAGTTCCTATTATTTTGTTTGGTGGTATGAGGTCTATAGTATTTTCTATTCTTTGTGTATTGTCATTAATTTGTGATAATGTGTCTGCCTTAACGTTTTGGGATCCTGGTCTGTAGGTGATTATGAAGTCAAACCTGTCAAGAAATAGTGCCCATCTGACTTATCTGGAGGAAAGCGTTTTGTTATTTCTTAAATACTGAAGATTTCTATGATCAGTATAAATTACAAATGGTTTGTAGGTTTCTTCTAATATGTGCCTCCAAGTTTCTAGAGCTGATTTGACGGCCAACAATTCTTTGTCACCAATGAGTAGTTGACTTCAGCAGGTGACAGGGTTCTTGAATAGAAAGCTACAGGATGTGGTCTAGATTTTTCATCTTTTCTTTGAGACAATACTGTACCTATTCCTGAATCTGATGCATCTACTTCTACAATAAATTGGCAAGAATGATCTGGGAGATTTAAAATTGGTGCAGTTACAAATTTCTTTTTTCAGAAATTTGAAGGCTTGTTCTGCTTCAGGTGTCCATTTAAATCTCATGTTCTTTCTTGTCAAATTAGTCAATTGCTTGATAATAGCTGAGAAATTAAAAATAAATTTTCTGTAGAAGTTAGTGAAACCCAAAAATCTTTGAAGAGACTTAACAGTTGAGGGTCTTGGCCAATTTGTGATTGCTGTTAGTTTGTCTGGGTCCATTTGTATTTTGTCAGGGGTGATGATATATCCTAAAAATTTTATTTTATGAATGTGAATTTGGCATTTTTCTAACTTAGCAAATAATCTATGATCACGTAAACGTGTTAGTACCCATCTAACATGTTTTATATGTTCTTGTTTGTTCTTTGAGTATATCAAAATGTCATCAAGATATATGACTACACAAATATCCGTAAGATCCCTAAAAATATCATTTATAAAATGCTGAAATGTACCGTGGGCGTTGCAGAGCCCAAATGGCATTACCTTATACTCGAACAGACCATATCTGGTCCTAAAGGCTGTTTTCCACTCATCCCCTTCCTTGATTCTGATCAAATTGTATTCGCCTTTTAAATCCAATTTGGTATAGATATTAGCGCCATTCAGACGTTCAAGAAGTTCAGGGATGAGTGATAGAGGGTAACGGTTCTTAATTGTTACTGCATTAAGGGCTCTGTAATCTATTATTGCTCTTATGGATTGATCCTTATTCCAGCAGCAGTTGATGTAGAAGGTACTATAAATCCTTTCTTTAGGTTTTCATCTAAATACTCTCTAAGATGTTGTAATTCTTTTTGAGATAGAGGATATATTTTACCATAAGGGATTTCTGAGCCTGGTTTATTGTCAATGGGACAGTCATATATCCTATGCAGAGGTAAAGTCTCTGCTTCTTTAATATCAAATATGTCTCTTAAATCTTGGTAGTCAGATGGGATGTCAATGTTTACATTACCTATAACCTGATGTGGATAACAGGTAGTGCTACAGAATGGGGATAAACATTGGATATCATTCTTAGATCAGTCAATTGTGGGATTGTGTTTGGTAAGCCAGGGGTATCCTAGTATAACTGTGTGTATAGATTTGGGTATCATGTCAAAACTTATATATTCAGTATGACCTTTAGGTGTTGATATGAGTAGAGGTATAGTGTGGTGTGTTATTGGCCCATTGTGAATTAAAGTACCATCAATAACCTTTACAAAAATTGGCTTTTGTTTTGCAATGGAAGGAATTTTATTATTTTTAACAAACTCAGCCTCAATAAAACAACCAAAAGCTCCTGAGTCTATAATAGCATTAGACGTGACCAGTAGGTGATCCCACTGTAAAGATAGGGACAAAGTCAGTTTAGATTCAATTTCATTGGGAGTAATTGTATTTATAATTTTTTCCTTACCCTTCTTGTGTCGATTCAATATAGGACAAGTGGCGACTGTGTGAGCAGCAGGGGTTGGCTGATCAGCCAGGCAAATAGGACCTGGGCCGAGGGACCAGCAAGTAGGGGGACCCACAAATGGCATCTCCACGGATCCTGGTGCATTCCTTAAGCTGGAGTTTTCAGTTGCCCAATCAGTAACTAAGCAAATAAGTGTGGGTTTAGTGGGGGCCCTGGCGGGGGTCTGTCGCTGTGAGGGCCATGGAGTGTGGGATCTGGCCCTGGAGGTTGGGTGCCCTTTCTCTGGACCTTAATGTTGGGGGTCCTGGCTCTGGAGGTTGAGGGGACTGTTGGGGGCTGGGCAGGGAGGCTACCAAGTTCCTTTGCATAAAATTTAATACATTTCGGTCAGTGTGAGACAGTGTTCCTGGGGCCTTGATTGCTCGGGGCCCACCAGCAGGGCTATCAAGGCCCGGTACAGGGCCACGGCCCGGCTGTTGAGAAACCAGGAGTTAGATAATTTCCTCCTTAATTTCTCCTCTTGTGTCAGAGGTCCCTTAAGTGTGCCAATTTCCATGGGGGTACTCTGGTTAGCATATCTTTCAGTTACATGACTTACTGGTCTTTTAGGAAGCACATCTGTGGAATATTTTTCAGCACGACGTTCCCTCAACCTGCTGTCCAGTGTAGTCGATAGCTTTATCAGGTCATCAAGGGTATCTGGCATTCCAACTCTAGAGAGTTCATCCTTTAATGATTCACTTAGACCAAGTCTAAATTGTTTTTTTAAACTTATGTCATTCCATAATGAATCAGCAGCCCACATTTGAAAGTCTGTAATAAACTCCTCAACTTGGTGTTTCCCCTGTTTTAGGGAGCACAATTTAGTCTCAGCATTTATTTGTTTATTTGTGTCCTCATACAGTGCTGCCATGGCAGTAAAAAATTGATCTATTGAATCAAGTATTGGGCTATTTGATTCAAAGAACCGGTTGGCCCAGGCCCTGGGTTTACCAGTTAAATAAGATATTGTGGTATAAACTTTCAATTTCTCAGAATGATATGTGCGAGATTTCATTGTAAAAAAAAGCAGACAGGCATTTTTAAAATCCCTAAATTCAGACCTCTTGCCAGAGAAAAAGGGTGAGGGATTTATGTGAGGTTCTGGAGGGTCACTTGATTTTGGTGTTACTATGTCTTTAAGAACACTCTTTAGTGCTGCATTTTCTGCCTGGAGCTCAGTTAAACCCCTTGCTAAGTAATTAATTTTGTGATTAAGTGTTTCAAATTGAGAACTGATTTATTTAGGATCCATTTTAATATATATTTTTTCTTTTTTAAGGCTTGAGTATTATGTAAGGTTTTAACAGTATGTGTGTTAAAATCTTGTGTTTATAAATTGTAGTTTTGGAGCTGAGATTTGCTTCTAAGGAAAAATGTTATTAACCTTAGCAATGAACAAAATCAACAGATTTAATTAAGTGTTGCAAGGGTTCTCATTTAACATGAAAACAAATTGTGCAGAGACAAGCAAGTAATATAAATATGTGCCTAGCAATAGATACTTTGAATAATATTTTAGAGTTCAGGAACATGTATACAAATGTATCTGAATGTGAGAACAAGAGGTTTGTTTCAAGCAAAGCACAGAAATATAGTAGTAAAAGTTCAAGCAAGCAAACAATGTCAGGTAATTCCTTATACAAAAGTTATACTTGCGATTTCAGGCTTGCAAATAGATGCACAACAGAGAGCTGAAATGAAGAGGATTGCAGTCTGTTAAATGGAAGTTTGTTATCCAAATATCCCAGCTGCTTCAGAGATGTGTGTAGATTCACAAAGTTCCTTGTAAGCAGGATTCCTAGCAAGCTGACAGGAGGTCAGAAGCCAAAATGAGGCTGATAGGCACAGGAAATCACTCAGGAATGAATTGAGGAAAACAGCAAATAAATCACTGTTTGAAACAAAAAGGAAACTGAATAAATGTTCCAAAATTCTTATGAAAAGGTAGCCTAGTTTGAGGTTGTTAAATCCAGAGTAAAATACAGCTAGACTATTAACAAAATACTCAAGCAATGTCTGCTCAAAGGAAGTGAGGTTAAAGGGACATTATACACTCAAAAAAATATGGGCTATTTAAATAAAGCACTCAAAGAAGATAAAGTTTGTAATTGACATGTATTATCAATTGTGCTTCTAAAGTGCCTAAAAATGATGATAAAGTTTATATTGCTCTGACTATATTTGAATACGTCCGTAATACCCACTAGCTGCAGACAAAGGATTTTTTCCTCAGTCCCTAGCTAGTCCTTACAGCCTGCCCCCATGCTGTGTAATGTGAAATCCCCTCACCTCTCACTTTACAAACACA
Organism: Bombina bombina; assembly: GCF_027579735.1. NCBI lineage: Eukaryota > Metazoa > Chordata > Amphibia > Anura > Bombinatoridae > Bombina > Bombina bombina. The sequence goes on from NC_069501.1 coordinate 104,822,880, forward strand.
GTAATCACAACAGTATGTATGGTAAATAGAATGTACTGCATATGCCAGTACTAAGCAGTTTATTTTATATATATATATATATATATATATATATATATATATATATATATATATATATATATAAATCTCATTTACATAACATATATTCCAGCCAACCATCCACAGTTGTCCATCCCTCAAACAAGGCAGTAAAACGTTGGCATCAAGTACTCTAATTAGAAAAAAAAAATGAAGCAAAGATTCAATAGCGAGCAGCGGTCTACCTTCAGTGCCGCTGACCCGCTGTCAATTACAATCAGAACCGGAGTGAGAGGACAGACAGTCACTGGAGCGGCAGTCTATAAGTGTGATAGACCGCGTAGCAGCATAAAGGAGCAAGCGGCGTCTACCTTCACTGATTATGCAGCTGAGCCTGTCACAACGGGTGTAAGTGGTGGGGGGTGCTATGTTGAGAACGCCAGCTACATACAGAGACCGGAGGTGCTGCTATCTACAATGGAGTTTTTTTTCCCATACTATTGTACTAATAGGGCTAAACTTCCACTTGACCCGTTACAGACATCACCGATCCAGCTTGTCTTTACAACCACTCTGGAAGTTTAGCCCTATTAGTACAAAAGTATGGAAAAAAAACTCCATTGTAGATAGCAGCACCTCCGGTCTCTGTATGTAGCTGGCATTCTCAACATAGCACTGCTTAGTACTGGCATATGCAGTACATTCTATTTACCATACATACTGTTGTGATTACTGTGTTTGTAAAGTGAGAGGTGAGGGGATTGCACATTACACAGCATGGGGGCTGGCTGTAAGGACTAGCTAGGGACTGAGGAAAAAATCCTTTGTCTGTAGCTAGTGGGTATTACGGACGTATTCAAATATAGTCAGAGCAATATAAACTTTATCATCATTTTTAGGCACTTTAGAAGCAAAATTGATAATACATGTCAATTACAAACGTTATCTTCTTTGAGTGCTTTATTTAAATAGCCCATATTTTTTTGAGTGTATAATGTCCCTTTAAGTAGCTTAGGAGAGAAAGGGGTGGAGAGAGACTTAAAGGTACAGCATCCTTACAGAAAGGGTGCAAGGTTAAGTGAGAGACTTTACCTGTGAAGGGTCTCCTGGCGACACAGGAACAAGGATCTTTTTCCTGCCCAAGGTCTAGCTCTTGAAGGGAAGAAGTTGGCAAAGGTGGAGGGGGTGGCAACATTTTGGAAGTAGGACCTTGAGATGTAGTTGGAACGGCCGGGAAAGCGGCCCCTGCCTCTCCCGGGCCCTGTTAAAAATGTTATTAGGTTGATTGAATATCTTTTTAGTATTGGTTTTAATCTTGTTATTCACATTTTTTTTGTAGTTCCTTTAGGCCAGCTTCTCCAAACTAAAGTCCATTGGCCTTGGGGCCCATCTCAGTAGGGGCAAATTCTGCAATCTGATTATCAATTCTTCTCAAAATAATTCTGCATCTCTAAATAAAGAGGGCAGTATTGGCACCCCCAAACATATAAACCACTCTCTGAATCCATTCTCTGATAATTAAAGGATCCAGAGGAGAATCATTAGATAAAGATTCTTCAGTTAATTTGAATAATTTAGTTAAGGAGCCCAAAGCATCTAGGAGTTTTTTCCTGACAGGCCATTAAATATCTGTCAGGTCCTTTACGGAAATTATTTTTTTTTAATGCCAATTAATTTGAGAATATTCTCGTCAATATCAGTAGCTAAGTATGTGTTATGTGGCAATTCAGGCCTGGGACACTCAGCTTTTAAAATAGATTTGGTTTTCTTACTTAGGGGTTTTCGCACATAGATATCTAAAAATGTAGCCACTCTCTTAGAAGGCCTCCATTGAGAGGACCTGGGATGTTGGAGATCATTAGGATCTGAAAATAAATTCCAGAGTTATCAAAAAGCTTGTCTTTTTCATAAGATCTTTTCTTCCTCTTAAATGATTTTAGAGTCCTCAGAAGAGGAAGAAATACAATTAGAAAAAAAGATTCTTAGCAAAATCAAAATTATCTTTAGAATTTTCATCAGAATTATCATCTTTATCATTGTCAGGGGAGAAGTCAAAAGACTCAAATGTAGAAAGTGGGTCTACGACATTTCTGCTTTTCACATATTTTTTAAAATATTTATTTTTATCATATTCAGAATCAGAAGAGTCTGAGTGATCTAACATTAGTAAAAGCGGAATCAGTAATGTCTGAGCTAAGCTGACGTGTATCGACTTTTTGCCTTTTTTGAGAGAAATAACCCTGTCAGGAGATTTAGACATATGCTTCCATTTTTGAGAAACTTTTTTAGGGACAGAATGACTGACAAATGCCATAACAGATTACATTTGTTTTTGGATTTTATTCTGAAAGTCCTCCATAGTGGAGAGAATATTCTGCATTGTGTTAGAGTAAATTTTAGGAGAATTTTGAGACATAATAAAAATATTATTATTAAGGGAAATGAGGTTAATAAAAAACTAAATTAGAAACTAATTAAAATTGATAATTAATAAATTATATATACTAGAATGAAAAAATAAATAAAAATATAAATAAACTAAAGCATATATAAATCTTTCTAACAGTCAAACTGGAATAGAACCAGAGTCTCTGAATTACTAGGCAAGCTAATATACCACTAGACCAACTGTAAATACAGAGAAAAACAAGCCTGCTAAAATAACTATATAGTAAGTAATAACTACAGTATATATATATATATATATATATATATACATACATACAGTCAGTATATATATATATATATATATATATATATATATATATATATATATATATATATATATATATATATATATAAAACAAAAAGAACCTGGATGGCGCTTACAGGTAAATTAATATACATGCACAGTTCTGCAGGTTATAAATATATGTAAAATTAACAGGTAAGAGAACCTAAGGTTAAGGGTTTAATATAGCACTCATTCCTACTAAAGTGATTAAAAAATTGAATTTTTATAAATATATATATAAATATATATTATGAAAATCGAAGTACACTTTTACAGTATTGGGTCTTAAAAAGTATAAGTCCACACAAAATATCTCCATAAAAAACAGGATGATTAGATGAAGTTAGAAATGATTGCTGGTAAAAGATCTCTTCATATACAGCCCCCACTCAGATGCACACTTACTTTATGGAACCTCAATCATATGAGGTAAGGATAAATTTGTATCGGTAGAATGCTTAGCACCTCTAAGAGTATAGAATAGGTTCAGATAGCTCCTTGGTGATATGTGAAAAGGAGCACAATTCAGCGGTCTGTAATTAGTGATGTACCGAACTGTTCGCCCGCGAACGGTTCACAGCGAACATAGCTTGTTCGCGTTCGCGTTTGTGGGCGAACACATGGCGATGTTCGATCCGCCCCTATGTGTCATCATTGAGGAAACTTTGACAGCCGTCTGACACATTAGAGCCAATCAACATCAGACACTCCCTCACAGACCCTCCCAGCTACTCGGAATCCGCCATTTTAGACTCATAACGACCTTGCTTTCTTAATGAGAGGACGTGTTGTGTTTTTGCTCCTGACATTAATAGGAAAAACATAGCTAGGCTAGTGTATTTACAGTCCAGAAGGACTCCACTCAACTCTGCTGCAAGCACAGCACCCCAAAAAGCCCTTTTTAGGGCTATATTTCGTGCCGTTTTTTTTTCCGTTTTTTTTTATTAGCATTTGCCTGGCTTTCAGGCTGTGTGTTTAAGGCTCACAGCATATGCTGCTGTGATTACTGCCACCACTGATATCTCCCTAACAACATTAGTTTAAATTTAACTAACCAAAAAATGTAATTATTTTGCTAGTGTAATTTTTTTTCATTTTCTATCAGGCCTGTGTCACACAGCATATACTCTGGTTCTTTGCTCTGTGCCAGCCACCAGTGTTAATATCCGTTTATAACATTATTTTAAATTAAAAAAAATAAAAAAATAAAAAATAAAATATTTTGCTAGTGTAATCTAATTACATTTACTATCAGGCCTGTTTCTGTCAGGCTCACTCAGCATTAATATACCTCATTTTATTTCAGTCTTTTGGTTAATTGGTCTGTGCCAGGCATCCACCCAGCACTCATATCTTCTTCACCTTAATTTAAATTTAAAAAAATAAATTTTTAAATTTGTTTGATAGTGTAATCTAATATAATTTTCTATCATGCCTGTGTGTTTTGCTGACATACAGAGCCTACTGACATACAGAGCCTCCCTAGTCTATGAGCCACGACTCATATGTGTTTAACCTTTTTTTAATCCCCCCCCCCCAAAAAAAAATAATTTAAATAATTTTTCTAGTGTAATCTAATAGTATTTTCTATCAGGTGTGTGTGTATCTGACTTACAGAGCCTACTGTTTTTAATAGCTGCCCTTCCAAGGCTAGACAGCCACGACTCATATTTATGTGCTTAACCTTTTTCTTTAAATTGCCAAAAAAAGTCTTTAAATCATTATGCTAGTGTAATCTAATTTTATTTTCTATCAGGCCTGTGTCTAACTGTCTATCTGACTTACAAAGCATACTGTTGTTAATTGCTGCCCTACGTAGCAGCCAGCCAGTGCGACCACTCATATGTGCATTGCACTTCTTAACATTATTTTAATATTAAAATCTAAAATTTTAAAATATTTTGCTAGTGTAATCTAACTTAATTTTCTATCAGGCCTGTGTTTTTGTCACTTACACAGCATACTGTGTTAAATTGCTGCCCTACCTACCATCCACAACTCATATCTGCCAGCCTGTGTGCCAGGCCCAACTAGCCAATTAGTGGCACCAATCATAATTCTTGTAACAGTATATAAAAAAATAAAAATCATAATTTTTTGGACTGCAAATATTCAGTCTCCTAGTGTCCTTGAATTGCATTTACCTCCTGCCTGGCAGCCTTTTGTGCCAGGCTGTCTTGCCAACTATTTACACCAATCCTAATTGTTGTCACAGTATAGTTACTAATTAAAATTAAAAAATATTTGATTGTTGATCTTAATCCTCAGTTTGCTCGTGCCCTAGAATTGCACTTTTCTACTGCCTTCCAAGCCTGTGTGCCAGGCCTACTTGAAAAATATTTACACCAATCATATTTGTTGTCACAGTATTCTTAGTAATTAAAAATTAAAATTTTGGGTAATATTTGTGGCGAATCCTCAGTTTGCTGGTGCCAGTGAATTGCACTTTCCTCCTGCCTTGCAGCCTGCTGTGTGCCAGGCCCACCTAGCCAATTATTGCCAGCAATCCTATTTCTTTTAACAGTATTGCCAAAATGGTCAATCATCACTGTTTTGACTGTCAGTAATCAGTCTCCTAGTGTCCTTGAATTGCATCTACCTCTTGCCTGCCAGCCTTTTGTGCCAGGCCGTCTTGCCAACTATTTACACCAATCCTAATTGTTGTCACAGTATAGTTACTAAATAAAATTAAAAAATTCTTGATTGTTGATCTTAATCCTCAGTTTGCTCGTGCCCTAGAATTGCACTTTTCTACTGCCTTCCAAGCCTGTGTGCCAGGCCTACTTGAAAAATATTTACACCAATCATATTTGCTGTCACAGTATTCTTATTAATTAAAAATTTAAATTTTGGGTAATATTTGTGGCGAATCCTCAGTTTGCTGGTGCCAGTGAATTGCACTTTCCTCCTGCCTTGCAGCCTGCTGTGTGCCAGGCCCACCTAGCCAATTATTGCCAGCAATCCTATATCTTTTAACAGTATTGCAAAAATTGTCAATCATCACTGTTTTGACTGTCAGTATTCAGTCTCCTAGTGTCCTTGAATTGCATTTACCTCCTGCCTGCCAGCCTTTTGTGCCAAGCCGTCTTGCCAACTAATTACACCAATTCTAATTGTTGTCACAGCATAGTTACTAATTAAAATTAAAAAATTCTTGATTGTTGATCTTAATCCTCAGTTTGCTCGTGCCCTAGAATTGCACTTTTCCACTGCCTTCCAAGCCTGTGTGCCAGGCCTACTTGAAAAATATTTACACCAATCATATTTGTTGTCACAGTATTCTTAGTAATTAAAAATTAAAATTTTGGGTAATATTTGTGGCGAATCCTCAGTTTGCTGGTGCCAGTGAATTGCACTTTCCTCCTGCCTTGCAGCCTGCTGTGTGCCAGGCCCACCTAGCCAATTATTGCCAGCAATCATATTTCTTTTAACAGTATTGCAAAAATTGTCATTCATCACTGTTTTGACTGTCAGTATTCAGTCTCCTAGTGTCCTTGAATTGCATTTACCTCTTGCCTGCCAGCCTTTTGTGCCAGGCCGTCTTGCCAACTATTTACACCAATCCTAATTGTTGTCACAGTATAGTTACTAATTAAAATTAAAAAATTCTTGATTGTTGATCTTAATCCTCAGTTTGCTCGTGCCCTAGAATTGCACTTTTCACCTGCCTTCCAAGCCTGTGTGCCAGGCCTACTTGAAAAATATTTACACCAATCATATTTGTTGTCACAGTATTCTTAGTAATTAAAAATTAAAATTTTGGGTAATATTTGTGGCGAATCCTCAGTTTGCTGGTGCCAGTGAATTGCACTTTCCTCCTGCCTTGCAGCCTGCTGTGTGCCAGGCCCACCTAGCCAATTATTGCCAGCAATCATATTTCTTTTAACAGTATTGCAAAAATTGTCATTCATCACTGTTTTGACTGTCAGTATTCAGTCTCCTAGTGTCCTTGAATTGCATTTACCTCTTGCCTGCCAGCCTTTTGTGCCAGGCCGTCTTGCCAACTATTTACGCCAATCCTAATTGTTGTCACAGTATAGTTACTAATTAAAATTACAAAATTCTTGATTGTTGATCTTAATCCTCAGTTTGCTCGTGCCCTAGAATTGCACTTTTCTACTGCCTTCCAAGCCTGTGTGCCAGGCCTACTTGAAAAATATTTACACCAATCATATTTGTTGTCACAGTATTCTTAGTAATTAAAAATTAAAATTTTGGGTAATATTTGTGGCGAATCCTCAGTTTGCTGGTGCCAGTGAATTGCACTTTCCTCCTGCCTTGCAGCCTGCTGTGTGCCAGGCCCACCTAGCCAATTATTGCCAGCAATCATATTTCTTTTAACAGTATTGCAAAAATTGTCAATCATCACTGTTTTGACTGTCAGTATTCAGTCTCCTAGTGTCCTTGAATTGCATTTACCTCTTGCCTGCCAGCCTTTTGTGCCAGGCCGTCTTGCCAACTATTTACACCAATCCTAATTGTTGTCACAGTATAGTTACTAATTAAAATTAAAAAATTCTTGATTGTTGATCTTAATCCTCAGTTTGCTCGTGCCCTAGAATTGCACTTTTCACCTGCCTTCCAAGCCTGTGTGCCAGGCCTACTTGAAAAATATTTACACCAATCATATTTGTTGTCACAGTATTCTTAGTAATTAAAAATTAAAATTTTGGGTAATATTTGTGGCGAATCCTCAGTTTGCTGGTGCCAGTGAATTGCACTTTCCTCCTGCCTTGCAGCCTGCTGTGTGCCAGGCCCACCTAGCCAATTATTGCCAGCAATCATATTTCTTTTAACAGTATTGCAAAAATTGTCATTCATCACTGTTTTGACTGTCAGTATTCAGTCTCCTAGTGTCCTTGAATTGCATTTACCTCTTGCCTGCCAGCCTTTTGTGCCAGGCCGTCTTGCCAACTATTTACGCCAATCCTAATTGTTGTCACAGTATAGTTACTAATTAAAATTACAAAATTCTTGATTGTTGATCTTAATCCTCAGTTTGCTCGTGCCCTAGAATTGCACTTTTCTACTGCCTTCCAAGCCTGTGTGCCAGGCCTACTTGAAAAATATTTACACCAATCATATTTGTTGTCACAGTATTCTTAGTAATTAAAAATTAAAATTTTGGGTAATATTTGTGGCGAATCCTCAGTTTGCTGGTGCCAGTGAATTGCACTTTCCTCCTGCCTTGCAGCCTGCTGTGTGCCAGGCCCACCTAGCCAATTATTGCCAGCAATCATATTTCTTTTAACAGTATTGCAAAAATTGTCAATCATCACTGTTTTGACTGTCAGTATTCAGTCTGCTAATGTCCTTGAATTGCATTTACCTCCTGCCTGCCAGCCTTTTGTGCCAGGCCGTCTTGCCAACTATTTACACCAATCCTAATTGTTGTCACAGTATAGTTACTAATTAAAATTAAACATTTTTTGATTGTTGATCTTAGTCCTCAGTTTGCTCGTGCCCTTGAATTGCATTTTCCTCCTGCCTGCCTGCCTGTGTGCCAGTCCCAACTAGCCAATTAGTGCAACCAATCATATTTATTGTCACAGGATTGGAATTTTTGTTAATCATAACTGTTTTGACTGTGATTCTTCAGTCTCCTAGTGCCATTGAATTGCAGTTTCCTTTCTCCCAGCGTGTGTGCCAGACAGGCCCATTTGCCAACTAGTGCCAAACAATCATATTTGTTGTCACAGTACTTGTAATATTTAAAAAAATTTACAATTTGTTATTTTTAAAACATCTGTCTTTTTTGTTGTTGTCAGTATCACAGCATATACTGTGCCCACTTTCACAGTGCCACCACTCAATTGGTGTAATAGTATTGTTAGTGTCCATTTAAAAAAAAATGACAGGCAGAGGCAGGCCACCCCACAGGTTCCGTGGTCGTGGTCGTGGTGCTGTGATTCCTTTAGACCCTACAAATATGCACATTGTTCAGACGCCGGGTGCCAGGGGGGACGCGAAAACTTCTGAGGAGGACCTAGTTGAATGGCTAACACAGGACACCCAATCTTCTTCAGCTTCCGCTGCTAGTCCTCCTAACCTTGACGCACCATCTACGTCCAGCTGTGCTTTGGGCAGGTCTCAAGTGACCAGTGCCACTCCGCCGCCTGTCGCCACCACCAACACTAGCACTACAGCCGCTTCACTTGATCTGTCACAGGAGTTATTGACACATCATTTGGAAGAAATGAGTGATGCGCAACCATCATTGACAGAGGATGTAGATAATAGTGATCAGTCTCAGTCAGGCAGCATTACCGACATGGAGGTACGGTGTGATGATGATGATGATGATGATGTTGTACCCGCTGCTGCTTCCTTTCTTTATGTTTCAGATACAAGTAAAGCGGTTGAAGATGATGTGTCGGTGGATGTCACGTGGGTGCCTGCTAGAAGAGAAGAAGAAGAGGGGGAAAGTTCAGATGGGGAGACAGAGAGGAGGAGGAGGGGGAGACGATTTGGAAGCATGGGGAGGTCGTCTCAAGGAGATAGTGGCACAGTCAGACAGCATGCATCGTCACCAGGGATCAGCCAGACAGCACGCCGACGCCCATCAACGCATGCTGTTGCCACCACCAGAATGCCGTCATCGCAGAGCTCAGCAGTGTGGCATTTTTTTTGTGTGTCTGCCTCTGACAACAGCGATGCCATTTGCAACCTGTGCCAAAAGAAACTGAGTCGTGGAAAGTCCAACACCCACCTAGGTACAACTGCTTTGCGAAGGCACATGGTCTCCCATCACAAAGGCCGATGGGAAGAACACATGAGTAGAAGCAGCACACAAAGTGAAAGCCGCCCTCCTCCTCCTGCTCCAGCATCTTCAGCCACGTCAACCAGTGCTGTCCTCCTTGCCCCCTCTCAACCATCCTCCACTCAGTCTCTCTTACGTAGCAGTTCCTGGTCATCTGCCCACAGTCAGGTGTCTGTCAATGATATGTTTGAGCGTAAGAAGCCAATTTCTCAAAGTCACCCCCTTGCCCGGCATCTGACAGCTGGCTTGTCTGAACTCTTAGCCCGCCAGCTTTTACCATACAAGCTGGTGGAGTCTGATGCTTTCAAAAAATTTGTATCTATTGGGACACCGCAGTGAAAGGTACCTGGCAGAAATTTATTTTCACAAAAGGCAATCCCAAACCTGTACTCTGTTGTGAGAAAGGAAGTTATGGCATGTCTGGCACACAGCGTTGGGGCAAGGGTCCATATGACCATGGATAGCTGGTCTGCAAAGCATGGTCAGGGCAGGTATATCACCTACACTGCGCATTGGGTAAACCTGCTGACTTCTGACAAGCATGGAATGCGTGGCTCTGCAGAAGAGTTGGTGACACCGCCACGACTTGCAGGCAGGCCTGCTGCTACCTCCTCTACTCCTCCTACTCCATCCTCTTCCCTAACCTCTTCCTCGGCTGAGTCCTCTTCAACTTCTGCGTCTTGCTCCACATCTATGGCACCCCCCCAAGCTCCCCAGGTACTATGCTACATCCCGGGTAAGGCAGTGTCACGCCGTCTTGGGGTTGACTTGCCTGAAAGCGGAGAGTCACATTGCACCAGCACTCCTGATCGCCCTGAACGCACACGTGGATCAGTGGCTGACTCCGCACCAACTGGAGATTGGCAAGGTTGTTTCTGACAATGGAAGTAATTTGGTGGCGGCATTGAAATTGGGCAAGTTGACACATGTGCCGTGCATGGCACATGTGTGTAATCTAATTGTACAACGATTTGTCCATAAGTACCCTGGCTTACAGGACGTCCTGAAGCAGGCCAGGAAGGTGTGTGGCCATTACAGGCGTTCCTACACGGCCATGGTGCACTTGTCCGATATCCAGCGTCGAAACAACTTGCCAGTGAGGCGCTTGATTTGCGACAGCCCGACACGGTGGAATTCAACACTCCTAATGTTTGACCGCCTGCTCCAACAATAAAAAGCTGTTAATGAGTATTTGTATGACCGGGGTGCTAGGACAGCCTCTGGGGAGCTGGGGATATTTTTGCCAAATTACTGGACGCTCATGCGCAATGCCTGTAGGCTAATGCGTCCTTTTGAGGAGGTGACAAACCTTGTCAGTCGCACCGAAGGCACCATCAGCGACATCATACCATTTGTTTTCTTCCTTGAGCGTGCCCTGCGAAGAGTGCTGGATCAGGCAGTAGATGAGCGTGAAGAGGAAGAGTTGTGGTGTCCATCACCCCCACAAACAGCCTTATCAGCATCGCTTGCTGGACCTGCGGCAACGCAGGAAGAGGATTGTGAGGAAGGAATGTGGCTTTGAGGAGGAGGAGGAAGACCGAGCACAACAGGCATCCCAGGGTGCTCGTTGTTGTCACCTCTCTGGTACCCGTGGTGTTGTACGTGCCTGGGGGGAACAAGATACAATCAGTGAGATCAGTGAGGAGGAGGAACGGGACATGATTAGCTCGGCATCCAACCTTGTTCAAATGGGTTCTTTCATGCTGTCGTGCCTGTTGAGGGACCCTCGTATAAAAAAGCTGAAGGAGAACGACCTGTACTGGGTGTCCACGCTCCTCGACCCCCGGTATAAGCATAAAGTGCCTGAAATGTTACCAAATTCCCGCAAGTCGGAAAGGATGGAGCATTTTAAGAATAAATTAAAAACTATGCTTTACACAGCGTATAAGGGTGATGTCACAGCACCACGGGAATGTAACAGGGGAAGAGATGAAATTAATCCTCCTCCTCCTCCCACGACCACGGCGGCAAGGACAGGACGCTTTCCTGACGTCTTGTTGATGGAGGACATGCGTACCTTTTTAACTCCCATGCACCATCAGAGCCTTTCGGGATCCAGCCTTAGAGAAAGACTCAACCGACAGGTAGCAGACTACCTAGCTTTAACTGCGGATCTCGACACTCTCAGGAGCGATGGACCCCTTGACTACTGGGTGTGCAGGCTGGACTTGTGGCCTGAGCTATCCCAATTTGCAATGGAACTTCTGGCCTGCCCCGCTTCAAGTGTCCTGTCCGAAAGGACTTTCAGTGCAGCAGGAGGTTTTGTCACTGAGAAGAGAAGTCGCCTAGGTCAAAAAAGCCTTGACTATCTCACTTTTATAAAAATGAATGAGGGCTGGATCCCAAAGGGACTGACATTGGGCGATACATTTGAATAAAAAAGGCCTGATGACGAGATGAGCTGGCTTGGGATACAACTGGTACACAGGCTGGCCTTTTTTTTTTTTTTATAAAGCCGGAGGACTTGCTTGACTTATCTGCCAACAACTAGTGTTCAAGCCACAAGCTTTTAGGGCACTTTATAAATGTTTTACAAACATCAATTTTTCTGGCCGTTGCTACAGCAGTTGCTACAACAATACCCCAATTTTTCAGTCATTTGTACATTCTGAATTTTTTTGGCCTCTGCTGCAGCTCTGTGGGTACAAAACTCAAATAAAAAAAATAAGGCACATAACACTAGTGATTAAACTGTTACGAATTGTACAACTTAGCACACCACTCATATCTGGTGGACCATTAAATTGAACGCAAAATGCCACAAATTTGAAAGAGTAGGACCGACCAAGCATCTTTATCCGTCTCTTGGTTGCTCTAAATTATCTCTGTGTTCCACCTATGCCATACCTGTACTCTATTGTGCAAAAGGGTGGCATATGTAGTGTTTCATGCTGTTGTGCCTGTTGTGGGTCATGGCCCATGGTATAAAAAGGCTGAAGGAGAACGACCTGTAATGGGTGCCCATCAAATTTTTAGAAAAATGTTCCTGGTTCCTCTCAATTATCTCTGGGTTTCTAAAATGGATGCCATACCTGTACTCGCTTGTGCAAAAGGATGGCATATGTGGTGGTGTTTCCTGCAGTTGTTTCTGTTGAGGGTGCTGGACCCTCTTATAAAAAAGCTGAAGGAGAACGACCTGGAGTGGGAGTCCAAGCATGGTTTTTGGGGCTATTTCACTTTTCCAAACAATTATCTGTGGGTTTCTAAAATCAATGCTGTACCAGTACTCTATTGTTCAAAAGTATGCCATATGTTCTCTTTCCTGCTGGTATTTTGTTTGAGGGTCCTGGACCCTCTTATAAAAAGGCCTAAGGAGAAAGAGGTGTACTGGGTGTCCACTCATTTTTTTTTTCTATTTCACATTTGACCAAAATTATCTCTGGGTTTGTAAAATTAATGCTGTACCTGTACTCTATTGTTCAAAAGGATGTCATACGTCCTCTTTCCTGCTGGTGTTTTTTTGAGGGTCCTGGACCCTCTTATAAAAAGGCCTAAGGAGAAAGAAGTGTACTGGGTGTCCATTGAATCATTTTTTTAATTCAAATTTCCATTTGCAACAAATTATCTCTGGGTTTCTAAAATCAATGCCTTTCCTGTACTCTATTATTCAAAAGGATGCCATACGTCCTCTTTCCTGATGGTGTTTTTTTTGAGGGTCCTGGACCCTCTTATAAAAAGGCCTAAGGACAAAGAAGTGTACTGGGTGTCCATCGAATCATTTTTTTTTATTCAAATTTCCATTTGCAACAAATTATCTCTGGGTTTCTAAAATCAATGCCTTTCCTGTACTCTATTGTTCAAAAGGATGCCATACGTCCTCTTTCCTGCTGGTGTTTTTTTTGAGGGTCCTGGACCCTCTTATAAAAAGGCCTAAGGAGAAAGAGGTGTACTGGGTGTCCACTCATTTATTTTTTCTATTTAACAATTGACCAAAATGATCTCTGGGTTTGTAAAATCAATGCTGTACCTGTACTCTATTGTTCAAAAGGATGCCATACGTCCTCTTTCCTGCTGGTGTTTTTTTGAGGGTCCAGGACCCTCTTATAAAAAGGCCTAAGGAGAAAGAACTGCACTGGGTGTCCATCGAATCATTATTTTGATTCAAATTTCCATTTGCAAAAAATTATCTCTGGGTTTCTAAAATCAATGCCTTTCCTGTACTCTATTGTTCAAAAGGATGCCATATGTCCTCTTTCCTGCTGGTGTTTTGTTTGAGGGTCCTGGACCCTCTTATAAAAAGGCCTAAGGAGAAAGAATTGTACTGGGTGTCCATCAAATCATTTTTTTGATTCAAATTCCCGGTTGCAACAAATTATCTCCGGGTTTCTAAAATCAATGCCTTTCCTATAATCTTTTTTTCAAAAGGATGCCATATGTCCTCTTTCCTTCTGCTGGTTTTGTTGAGGGTCCTGGAGCCTCTGCTAAAAATGCCTAAGGATAAATACGTGTACTGGGTGTCTATTCAATGTTTTTTTTAGATTTCCCGGTTGTAACAAATTATCTCTGTGTTTCTAAAATCAATGCCTTTCCTGTAATCTATTTTTCAAAAGGATGCCATATGTCCTCTTTCATGCTGTTGTTTCTGTTGAGGCTCCGGGACCCTCTTATAAAAAGGCCTAAGGATAAAGAAGTGTACTGGGTGTCCAATCAATGTTTTTTTCTATTTCCCGGGTCATATAAATGATCTCTGGGATTCTAAAATCAATGCCTTTCCTGTAATCTATTATTGAAAAGGATGACATATCTCCTCTTTCATGCTGTTGTTACGGTTGAGGCTCCGGGACCCTCTTATCAAAAAGGCCTGAGGAAAAATAAGTGTACTGAGTGTCTAATCAATGTTTTTTTTCTATTTCCCTGGTCATATAAATGATCTCTGGGATTCTAAAATCAATGCCTTTCCAAGCAATGGTTTTTTTTATTTCACAGTTGCAAAAAAATTATCTATGGCTTTGTAAAATCTATGCCTTACCTGTCATCTATTGTTCAAAAGGATGCCATATGTCCTCTTTCCTGCTGTTGTTTTTGTTGGGGGTCCGGAACACTATTCTAAAAAGGCCGAAGGAGAACGACCTGTACTGTACTTGGTGTCCAATCATGTTTTTGTTTTCAATTTCACGGTTCATAATAAATATCGCCGTGTAACTAAAATCAATGCCATACCTGTACTCTGTTGTTCAAAAGGATGGCATATGTGGTGTTTCATTCTGTTGTGGTTGTTGAGGGTCGTGGCCGTGGGACAGAGTATAAAACGGCTGAAGGAGAACAACCTGTACAGCCTTGCTCCTCTTTTTAGGCAGGCCAGCTCTTTGCATACATGCCCACGGACTCTGTAACACATGCCTCTTTTAGGGAGAGGTGCAGCCATAATGCAGGGTCAGAACCTCTGCCTGCAACTGTTATACTCGATTTTGCGAAAGGAAGTAACCTTACCATGGTTCCCTGCACGCACGTATTGTTGTTATATTTTTGGTGAGGGTAATCATGATGGCCATGTAGACCACCACCACTGAGAGTCCTGAAAGTAACAGGGATCAGATGAAAGAGCTAAGAATAGTAGAACTTGAAACAACAGAGTTAGCCATGGGTGTTAGTGCAAAACCGCTTGGCTTTTTTTTGGCTTTGGGTGCGGCTATTCATGCAGGCCATATAGAGCTGCCACCATTCGGTGTCGTATCAGCTATTAAACTAATAAGAACAGTACTACCAAAATACAGCCAATGAAGGGCCTTAAGAAGACTGAGCCAAAATTGGATTGTAGTATTTGGTTAGGCTAATCATGATGGCCATGTAGACCACCACCGAGAGTCCTGGAAGTAACAGGGATGATGAGATGAAAGTGCTAAGAATAGTACTACTTGAAACAACAGAGTTAGCCATGGGTGTTAATCCAAGACCGCTTGGATTTATTTTTGTATTGGGTGCGGCTAATCTTGCAGGCCATATAGAGCTGCCACCATTCGGTGTTGTATCAGCTATACAAATAATAAGAACTGTACTATCAAAATACAGCCAATGAAGGGTCTATGAAGACTGAGCAAAGGTTGGATTGTAGTATTTTGTTCGGCTAATCATGATGGCCATGTAGACCACCCGTAACAGGGATGAAAGTGCTAAGAATAGTACTAATTGAAACAACCGAGTTAGCCATGGGTGTTAGTCTAAGACCACTCGGCTTTTTTTTGGGTTTGGGTGCAGCTAATCATGAAGGCCAGATAGATCTGCCACCATTTGGTGTTGTAACAGGTATTAAACTGCAAAGAACAGTACTACTTAACACAACCTACTTACCATGGGTCCCAGAGCATATGTTTGGTTATAATATTTTGTAAGGGTAATCATGCAGGCCATATAGACCTCCACTGATAGGGTGAGTATGAGTAACAGCTATTAAAATGCGAAGGACATTACTAATTAACACAACATAGTTACCATGGGTCGCAGACCAAGAGCAGATGTCTTATTATTATATTTTGTATGGGTAATCATCCAGGCCGTATAGACCTCACCAAATAGGGGGAGTTACAGAGATTAAAGTGCTAAGAATGGTAGTACTTAAAACACAACCTAGTTAAAATAGGTACCAGACCGCATGCCTTATTATTATATTTTTTCAGGGTAATCAGGCAGGCCATATAGAACACCCCCGATAGGGGGGGGGAACAGGGATTAAAGTGCTAAGAAAAGTATTAATTAACACAAGCTAGTTGGGTCCAAGAACGCATGTTTAATTATTAGACTTTATTAGGGTAATTATATATCTAACAAATCTATCTATTTCTCTTTTATCGATTCTATCTAACTATCAATCTATGTATATCTATCTATCCTATCTATCAATCTATCTTCTGTCTGGGATGTTTTGAGACAGCCACTTTGGGAATGTTAGTTGATTTAGGCCCATTATGGCTTAAAAGCAGACTCTGCATAAACTATAGGACTAACAAATAGGCAGCTAAGGGGTTACTATAGCACTCACTCTCACTCAAAAAAGTCAAAAATAAAATCATACATACTTTATTATTTATATTTAAAAAAACTGGGATAAACATCCCTAGGAACCTTTAAATTACCCACAACCGTTTCTTAAACTAAAGTTTAAAAATAAATTATGGCCGCCAAACACTCCTCTGTTTCCTGGCCGAGAACTGGAACCATCGGCGTCAGGTGGCTGGAGTGAATGGTCGACCTGTTATCAAAAGTGCGGAATCTGCATAAACTATGTAATTTTCCATGGGAGTTTTGCCAGGGATCCCCCTCCAGCATGCAACAGTCCAGGTGTTAGTACCCTTGAAACAACTTTTCCATCACTATTGTGGCCAGAAAGAGTCCTTGTAGGTTTTAAAGTTCGCCTGCCTATTGAATTCAATGGCAGTTCGCAGGTTCTCGAACAATAACGGAAGTTCGAGTCCGCCGTTCGCGAACCGAAAATTTTAGGTTCGCGACATCACTATCTGTAATCTGTATTGTCTTGAAGCTTGAACACTTGCTCAGGTGAAACTCCCGGTCACAGTGATATAGGACAGAAAACCAAGAGAAGACTCATAGTGCAACACTGTTTATTTAGAACATGAATAACAATTATAAAAGCCAGTGGTATACCACTCACATGTAAAGTCCTCAATGCATGAGGTATTGAAAAACATGTATACAAGTAAAATCACCACACTTGTCACCAAAATAACGAGTCCATTTCACTCAAACTTACGACACAGTAAAAAAATGTCCCAATAAATAAAAGAGGTGTAATGCCTCTTGTACATAAACCTTACGCGTTTCGAAGGGTAACAAATGAATAAACTCCCTTCTTCCTCAGAGGTAATTTGTACAGCCGTGACCAATCCTTTTTATAGCCACTAGAAATAACCGATACTGTTCATCCTGTAGGCGTATGCTCCAGAGTCACCCGGAAGTGCGGCACGTATGACATATCCGACGTAACACATTATGCACATGGATGATACGTAGTTACATAGCAACTTGGTTGCTAAGGATGCTTTATAGTGATCCTAATGGGGCAAAAGCTCCTATGTTATACATGTGGCACTGAGGGTACTCTTAGAACATACGATAATCTAATACATACTTAAGCATTAAAAACCCCTATACTAATTAATATATAAAAAAATCTAAAAGAAGTTAAAAAAGGAGAAAATTCATATATACACATAAATGCATACTGAATATTTCCATAAAAGAACAATATATATGCACTAAAAATATATGCTATAAAATACATAAGTGGTTAATTAAATTCAGCTTAGCAAAAAGGATAAATAGATAAAATTATCACCTAAAATCCTACAATAAAATTTATGCAAAATTTTATCAAAATTTTATTAAAAAGCTGCAGTATCAATATCGTTGTTTAAACCAGAAGGTATTCTAGAGCCAAAGGCACGGATCCAATAGGTTTCTCGTTGTCTTAACAGGATCTCTCTATCTCCCCCTCTATTTCCCAAGTGGACATGCTCTAAGATCCCCTTCAGGCAATTGGGATTTTGATTATGAAATAGCATGTAATGTTCAGACAGATTGTGCGACTTCAGACCTGCTTTTATATTTGTTATGTGTTCATGCAGTTTTTTTTTATATGGCCTGGTAGTTCTCCCAATGTACTGTAGATTACAGCCACATTGTAGGAGATATACTACAAAAGTTGTCTTACAATTTACCAGGTGGTTAATCTCACATTTCCTACCATTCGAGGTCGAACTGACTGTTCTGGTTGGTTTATTTCCATTGTACATGTGCTTACATGAGGTGCAGTTCAACCTATTGCATTTATAGAAGCCTATAGTACCCTTACTTAACCATGCTTTGTCTTTAATTGGCCTTTTTAGTTGACTGGGTGCTATTATGGTTTTTAAGTTTCTATTTTTCCTAAAGATACAATTTGGTTTTATTCCAATCTGTTCTCGTAAATGATTATCCTTTTTCAGGATATGCCAGTGTTTTGTGAGGATGTGTTTTATACCTTCTGAGCCTTCACTATATGTGGAGATAAAGCTAGTATTAATCATCCCTTGTGTTTCATTAGTTATTCTATTTCCTAATTTGATTTTTCCTTCATTCTTAGTATCTTTCTTTTTAATTTTCTCATAGGCTGACTCGACCCACTTCTTTTTATATCCTTTTTCTAGAAGTTTCAATTTATTGGATTCTTTCTCAAAATCACTAGGACATGTACAATTCCTTTTTTATTCTTTCAAATTGCCCCAAGGGGATGTTTTTAATCCAGGTAGGGTGATGGCCGCTAGATGCATGGATATATCCATTGCTGTCTGTCTCTTTCATAAACAGTCTGGTCTTAATAACACCCTTTTCCTGGAATAAAACAAGATCCAAGAACTCTATTTCCACTCTATTATACTTCTCTGTCAATTTTAGGTTCATATCAATATTAGTTATGTATCCTAAGAAATCCTTCAATTTTTCCTCATCCCCTTTCAAGATTAAAATAATATCATCTATATACCTCGCCCATGTAATGATATTTTCTATATAAGGATTATTGGACCAAATATTTCTTTCCTCCCAATATCCCATATGCAGGTTGGCGTAGCTAGGGGCAAATTTAGTGCCCATAGCTGTACCGCCAACCTGTAAAAAGAACTAACTTTCAAAGAGAAAAAAGTTTTTTTTCTAAAATAAAACTAATGGCCTCTATCAAAAAATGTTGTTTTACAGGAGTGATGTTAGTTAATGATTTTAACCAAAAACTTACTGCTTCTACTCCTCGGGCATGTGGGATGTTGGTATATAGTGCCGTGACATCTATTGTAGCCCAAACAAAATCATCATCCCATTTTAGACTTGTTATTTTAGTTATAGTGTCTGGGGTGTCCTTGAGGTAAGACTTCATCTTAGGTACAATTGGTTGTAAAAAATAATCAACATATTCTGAAAGCGGAGAGGTTAGGAAATCAATCCCCGAAATTAAAGGTCTCCCCGGGGGGGTTAGAGGTATCCTTATGTACCTTTGGAAGGTGATAAAAGACTGTTGTCTTAGGATCCTTTCTATTCAAAAATAAAAATTCATTATTATTTATAATGCCCTCATGTTTAGCTGTATCTAGCATATCAATATATTGTGGTTGAAATATATTGATTGGATTTCTAGATAGCTTTCTGTAAGTGGTGCTATCATCTAGGAGTCTTTTTGATTCTTGGATGTAATCAATTCTATTTTGAATAACTACCCCACCTCCTTTATCCGCTTCCCTGACCACTATGTTAACGTCCTTTTCTAATGCTTCCAATTCCAGTTTTTCTTTTTTACTTAAATTATCATTTTTTATTTTATAATTTTTACAATACTCACCTAGTTCCTGTGAGACTAAATGCTCAAAAACCGGGATACAATTTATTTCCCTTTGAGGAGACTGGATAGAAAGTAGAAGATGGCTTTAAAGTAGTGAATTGTTTATATTCAATCTCACTTTTATCTCCCTCCACATCCCGTTGTAGTACATTAGGGTCAACTTGATCCCCCCGATCCTCTAAAGTTATTAGGGCCTCTAAATCATCATCAGTGAGAGTGTTAGTCTTAATACTTCTTAGATTCCCTATTTTCTCCTTTTTAGCTTTTTCAAAATGTATGTCTAAAGTAAGCTTTCTTATAAATTTCTGCAAATCTATAAACAGAGTAAAAGGATTTGGTCCCCTTGTGGGTGCAAACGATAAACCTTTCCTAAAAAGGTCCATAGTATTTTCTGAAAATTGTTTGTCAGTTAAATTGTAGATTTTTACACTTTTTAATAGTCCCAATTTGTATTCATTCTTTTCTTTTTTATATTTTTTGTTTCGAATAAGCTTTCCTGCTCTACATCACCTATACTTCTTTCTAGCCTTCTTTTTTGTTCATGTCTTCTCCACTGTGGAGTTTGTAGCTGGCTCTGATAGCTGTTTTGTAATGGGGAATTGTATTCTCTTGTCCTTAACCCTAAAAAAGACTGTTGACTATTTTCATACTGTCCATTCATATTAACAATTCTGTTTTTCTCAAAGTTTTGATGTCTTTTTTGTTTCTGATTATTAATATGTCCCTGTAGTCTAAAACCATTATTCATATGATTTGCATGGGTAGCCTGTTTGTAAGGAATCCTGTTTGATGGGTTCCTGTTTTTATTCTTGTTTTTATTTTTTAAATTTTTTAAAGGACCTCCCTGCTTTTCCAATTTTCTTGTATTTGGGTGAATATTTTTTTCCTTAATATCAACTCTACTTGTCGTTCCATCCTCTCTATAATCAGGGGAATAAATATCTAGACAATCCAAATTAGACCCTCCTTCCCTAGGGGTGTCTATCTCTTTATCCCATGTTTCCTGAAAAACATGATCTTCAAAATCACCTTGGTATTCCATCCCATTTGGATCATTATCCTCATTTTCCTCTTGTAAGACAGAACCTGGTGTTAGTCTCTTTCCTCCTCTACATTGTCAGGGTGCCAGGAATTAGACTTAGACAAGAAGTGCAAAAATAATCACACCTTTATTAATAGCAAAAAATAATAAAAGGTCCACAAGTCAAATAACAAGCCAGGAATCAAAACCAGAACTGGTAGTCAGACGAGCTGAGTCTGGAGCCAAAGCGAATAGCGAATAGTCAGACAAGCCAGAATCAGGAACAAGGAGAACAACAGAGTCAGGAACAAGCCAGGGATCAGGAACCAGGAGGGACGTCAGACAGCCAGGTAATACACAGGAGCTCTCACAAACAGGTCTGAGACAACGCAAGGGCAAAGCATACTGAACATACTGAGGCCCTTTAAATAATAAGTGATGACATCACAATTCTGAGACTGCATCCTGTCTCACACGGATGATGTACACCAGTCTGGCCATAAAATGTAGTGCAGGAAATGAGCAGCATCACACAGTATGCACCATGGTCAGCAAGAGAGGTGAGTAAAATGGCTGTCAGCAGCACATGGCAAACAGATCAGGGAAAAACCTTTGCTCTTACATCCTCTATTTGTGTAGTAATAGTTTGGACTTGTTTTTGTCTATAGCGAATGAGGACATCCATTAGTTTAAATGAGACTTCTTCTAAGTTGTTATCCCATTCCGTTAGGAGTTCAACCTCTGAAGGGTCCATGATTGCAGTTTTTTCAAATTTTAGACCCTTAGGTATAATTTTATATTTTATGTATCTTTCTAAATTTGTGTAATCATGCCAGTTCAGCAGTTGTTTCCTGGTTAGTTTCTCTAATTTCTCAAAGAGGTGTTTTGGATTTGTAATGCTTAAATTTTCATTTAAAACTATA
Organism: Bombina bombina; assembly: GCF_027579735.1. Taxonomy (NCBI): domain Eukaryota; kingdom Metazoa; phylum Chordata; class Amphibia; order Anura; family Bombinatoridae; genus Bombina; species Bombina bombina. The sequence continues at coordinate 104,844,657 of NC_069501.1, forward strand.
CTTTTTTTATATATTAATTAGTATAGGGTTTTTAATGTTTAAGTATTTATTAGATTATCGTATGTTATAAGAGTACCGTCAGTGCCACATGTATAACATAGGAGCTTTTGCTCCATTAGGATCGCTATAAAGCGTCCTTAGCAACCAAGTTGCTTTGTAACTACGTATCATCCATGCGCATAACGTGTTACGTCGGATACGTCATACGTGTCGCACTTCCGGGTGACTCTGGAGCATACGCCTATAGGATGAACAGTATCAGTTATTTCTAATGGCTATAACAAGGATTGGTCACGGCTGTACAAATTATCTCTGAGGAAGAAGGGAGTTTATTCATTTGTTACCCTTCGAAACGTGTAAGGTTTATGTACAAGAGGCATTACACCTCTTTTATTTATTGGGACATTTTACTGTGTCGTAAGTTTGAGCGAAACAGACTCTTTATTTTGATGACAAATGTGGTGATTTTACTTGTATACATGTTTTTTCAATACCTCATGCATTGAGGACTTTACATGTGAGTGGTATACCACTGGCTTTTATAATTGTTATTCATGTTCTAAATAAACAGTGTTGCACTATGAGTCTTCTCTTGGTTTTCTCTCCTATATCACTGTGACCGGGAGTTTCACCTGAGCAAGTGTTCAAGCTTCAAGACAATACAGATTACAGACCGCTGAATTGTGTTCCTTTTTGCATATCACCAAGGAGCTATCTGAACTTGGCTGTCCTGTTCCATTCTCTGAGAGGTGCTAAGCATTCTACCGATACAAATTTATCCTTACCTCATATGATTGAGGTTCCATAAAGTAAGTGTACATCTGAGTGGGGGCTGTATATGAAGAGATCTTTTACCAGCAATCATTTCTAACTTCATCTAATCATCCTGTTTTTCTGGAGATATTTTGTGTGGACTTATACTTTTTAAGACCCAATACTGTAAAAGTGTACTTCGATTTTCATGATATATATTTATAACCTGCAGAACTGTGCGTGTATATTAATTTACCTGTAAGCGCCATCCAGGTTCTTTTTGTTTTATAGCTTATATATATATATATATATATATATATATATATATATATATATATATATATATATATATATATATATATATATATATATATAGTTTGATGGACCTTTCATTTTTTGGACTGGCAGCTTTTTTCTTATAATGTCCATATATTTGCAGTACTTTACACCTTATTATTTTGGGTGTTTTTTTCTTCTCTTTTAAGATAGCGCTAGTGGGATTTTCAGTGGATTTCATCCTCTGATTAACCATATATTTTTGTTATCATATATATATATATATATATATATATATATATATATATATATATATATATATATATATATATATATATATATATATAGATAGATAGATAGATAGATAGATAGATAGAAGGAATCAGTCTAGCTAAGGTCAAGTGAAGGGAGGAGGGTGGGAACAGATAAGTCATAGGGAGGAGGGAGGGAACAGATGAGTAATAGGGGGAAGGGCGGGACAATGAAGCCTGCTACTTCATTGGATAGTAGGAGGGACAGAAGAAACCAGGAAGAAGAAAAAAAAACGGAGCTGCAAAGAATAGCAACTGCAGGACAAACAAGGAGGTTATGAAACAAAGCTATCACATGAATAAAAAATCTTTATTATAAAGGTATAAAAATAATAAACTAACATAATTAATTTATTAAAACAATCAAAGCAACTAGTTATATATATTGATACTTATTTGTGCCAGCAGCAAAGAAAAAGGGGATGTTTGATATTGGTCTTTTATTAGCTCTGATGTTAGTTAATTGGTCACTGCAAATGTGACCAATATTTCTGTGTTCTGATTGGTTAATGTTTTTTCTGTTTTATCTATGTTATTTCAAATGTTGTTTATGCTTCTAAGTGCTGTCCATAGCAGTAAAGGAAAAGATAATGCAAAATATGTGTCTCTGTCCTTGTAATAAAATCCAGCAGAGACGTCACAAACAAAGCAGAAATCAGGCACCAGGAAATCCAACAGATCAGCAGACAAGGTAACGGAAAGAGAGGCTCAGACAGAACTCCTAATGTCAGGGCCCAGGACTCACAGCAAACCTTCCTTAAATAGCATACTGCTGATTACACAATTACCTACAGCTGGCAGGCAGGTGGAGCCAGAGAGCCAGAGCTGCAGGTAACAGATCCCAGAAACCTCCCACTGTGTATAAACCATCTAGCGGTGAAGAGGTTATAACCGGCTGTAAACCGCAGCAGCAAACAGAAAACTGTAACCCAGGTTCAAGTCTGGGTTGGTCGTGACAGTGTGTGTTTTTGAAATTGGATAGTATGGGGTTTTTAATGGCATTACTGACAGGTATACATTGGTACTGATATCTCTATCAATTTTCCAATTTGTGTTTTTATTTTTACATTTTGTGTAATTAATGATAATTACGTATTTAGTATAGTTTTTTACTTGGTATGATCCTCAATTGTCATCAAAAAGGACAGTGCCTTTTGTTGGCATGGATTGTGCCATCTTGTTTTTTTATTCAATAGCAATAAAATATAACACACCATAATAGCTGTATTCCCTCAACATTTTACACACATTAAATTACCCACTAACCACCCGAAAAGAAACACCTTGTAATGGAGTGGACCTTGTCAGGACATGTTAAAGTGATGGTAAATCTGAGCGTTTAAAAAACGCTAGGATTTACCATCACTAAGACTAAACTGTAGCACCTACGGCCGCCCACGGCACAGCGCTCTTCTTCAATGAGGTGACGTTTCCACCTCTAAAGCAATAGCCGTGCGTGTCATCTGACAGTGTTCTGTATTCTAGCACGGCTATTAGTTTAGAGGTGGAAACGTCACCTCATTGAAGAAGAGTGTTGTGCCATGGGCAGCCGGAGGCTCTGACTTTAGCGAGGTGCCGCGGCATAGACAGGGTGAGCTTAGCACCCTTTTTTTTTTTTTTATTAAATGATAACTGAAAATACGCTTTAATTTAATCCTGATGGTTAGTCCTAGTATTTTTTTAAATGCTCGGATTTACCATAACTTTAAACACAAACATTATAATGCAAAAGAAGTTTTCTCTTTTAAACAAGTCTTTACTTATAGTCAGCAGTTCAAGGGTTAAATAACCACTCTTTTGCAGTTAAGCAAAAAAAAAAAAAAAATTACATATACAGTCATATGCTTTAGAACAAAAAAACAAAACAAAAACTGCAAAACGTATATAATCCTACAAGTTCTTATGATAAAGCACTACGTATTTAAATACAGGTTACTCAAGACAACTCTCCCAGTGTCTTGCTACTTCCCTGTCTGAGATCCAAATGAATCTAACCTTGCTTCCAAGAGCTGCCATATATAGCCCTCTAACTGTTCTCAGCTGTTGTTAATTGGCTTCTTGTTGTCTACTTGTTACTAATAGGAATGTTTTCAGCAGTGAGCTAAAAAAGCCTTTTTGCTTCTTTCAGGATAGTATATTTCCCTGTAGAAAAATTAACCCTTTGTAGAGGAATAAGTTCATACAAGCAATCACACACCTGTATAAAATAAGGTTGACAAGGATGAGGAGCCATCTATCTCCTAATGGTAGTAGAGTAATACCCATTAAAGAGAAAAATATAATAATAAAAACAAAATATAATAATAAAAACAACCTTATCTAATTTAAGGTTTAGCCATAAAAACTCTAATCCCACCTGTAGAACACCCAAAACACCTATTGCCAGCCCTTTGTTCAAATATGCAAGGTTTCTGAAAAGGTTTTGCTCTATTCTTTACCCTAATAAAACAGACAAGCGAATATTTTGCCATTACAAACATTTCCATAACATGTTTTGTAAGCGTGTTTACTAAGTGTGGCAGTTAAGACTAAAATTGATAGCAATTATCATTTGCTGTGTGATATAGCATGTACTGGGGCACTAAACACAACTATGTGGTCAATTCCTATCTTTACATTATTTTTGCCAATGTTGGAAAAATGAGAAAGTCAGCTAATTTTTTTTTCTGCTAATAAAGTGACACAGCTGAGATAATTAATACACACACAACATTTGATCTTCATTTTTCTACAATGGCACTGGGAAATGTTGGTCAATGAATGTCAATCACTGAAATAAAAAATGAGTCAATAGAATTAATGGAGTCTGTGTGTGTGCTTTGCAATTGGATACAGTGGTCTTTATGATATGTGTTAAATTATACGAATGACATTTGTATATGGGCATCATGGGTATATTGGGTATGTTTGATCAATGATGCTTTTTAAACTTTAATATGTTAAAAGTATTTTTTTAATTCATTAAGAAACTGTTTTCTGTTTTGGTAAGATACAAATCTAAAATCAAGGAGAACACTGGGGGATATTAATTTCCATAAGAAGAAAGTAGATAACTTACCTCATCTTCTATAACAGAATTTTAACTGTTCTCACAATGTAAGAGTCAGATTACAAGTGGTGCACTATCCCCCCCCCCCCCGCATTTTGCATGCTGTGTTCAAAGTAAAAAGTCAGCACGCAAGTAAAAGACCAAGGCGCGCTAACTTTAGGACTTCGGATATCGTGACCACGCAAACTTCTTCTGCCCATAGATGTAGAAAGGCATGCAAACAGAGATACATTAGAATCAGCATGCAGATCCTTGAAAAAGCTGATGACGTACATTGGATTTTTAACATCTGAGGACTATACATACATTAGGCGTTATATTGAGGGTTGTTCCTTGCATGCCGCTTCTAATGTATCTCTGTTTGCCATTCTACTTAGGCTTGTCACTGAGAACATGCAATAAACTATGTGCTTTTGCAACTTACCTTATGCCTGTGCTTTCTATTCAAGTCCTGTGCTTTTATTTTTTACTGAATCCTCTGGAGTTTTTTTATCCTTGATTGCGCTGGGGCTTGATACCCATCTGCCTACAAACTTAGAGATAGGTCATAGCTCATTGAAGTGTGAGTACCTGTCGAGAGATTTGCAACATATGTGCTTTAACAAACCACTATTTTTGCCTTCTTTTCTCATGAGATGACTGCAAGATCGCCTATTGAATACCTGGGACTTTTTACCTCTGGATATTCTATATCCTCTGTGGGATTTCCAAATATCTATATATCCTATTGCTGGTGCTTTATACACATTTTTTATATTCCTCTCAGGAATGACCTTCTCTCTCAATGCCCCTTCTTCTATCAAGATCTCAGATCTCTCAATTTGATTTTGTTTCTAAAAGGTTTTTTTCAGATCAAATGAGTCACTTTTATTCAGGCCAGTAAACCTGTTACAAGATGAATTTATTACAAAGTCTGGAAAGTTTTCCATTCCTGGTGTGAGTCTAAGAATTACAATTGAAACTCAGATTTTATTTTTTTTTCTTTTTTACATGATCTGGATAAGGGTTTATCAGCCAGTTCCCTAAAAGGCCAAATGTCTGCCCTTTTAGTCTTGTAACACAAAAAGATTTCAAGACTTCCTGACATTCAAGCCTTTGTTCAAGATTTGGTTAGGATAAGAGCAGTTATCAGGCTTGCTTGCCCTCTGAGGAGCCTTAACTTGGTTTTCAAGGATTTATTAAGGCTAAGCCATTTAGAACAAACTTACTCTTTCCTTCCAAAAGTTATTTCTTCTAATCAATTAGGAAATAAAAAAAAGAAGAAGAAAAAAAAGCTAACAATAGATCACTTCTTAAATGGACAGAAACCTGCTGCAATCACCTTGCCACCGTGGCTTAAAACTTTTATTTGTGTACCTAATTGAGGGGAAGTCTCCCTCTGAATGAATTACTGCTCATTCTACCATAGTCGCCACATCTTGGGTTGTTAGAAATTAAACTTCCATTGAACAGATCTGCAAGGCAGCTACTTGGTCATCTCTTCATATCTTTACCAAATTCTACCATTTTGACACATTTGCCTCTTCTGAGGCTTCTTTTAGTAGGAACGTTGTGCAGATGGCAGTGCTTGTCTTGTACCTCTACCTACCTTAAATGTTTTTCCCTCCCTATTTCATGGTTTTCTTGTGGGCTTCACAGCTTGAGTATAGGCTCCAACATGGGATGTCTCATGGACTCTCACCATCTTATAAAAGAAAACAACATTTATGCTTACCTGATAAATTTGTTTATTTCAACGAGACCCACCCTTGTTTTTTCCATAACAGTTGGCGGCAGTCACAGTTTGCACTTCTTTTACCTTGCTTTTCCTTTCCTAGTTTCTCATTTTCACCTTTCTCTTGGCCTTATGTATGACTAAGGAATCATGTGAAAGTGGGAGGTATTAAAGCTCTGTTGTGTGAGGTGTTTTGCCTCCTGTAGGGCTGGACTTTAATCCCACATGTGATGGCTCTTGAACTCTCATCATGAAAGAAATGAATTTATCAGGTAAGCATAAATTTTGTTATAAATGCAGCCACCAAACCGCAGCTAGCTTCCAGTAAGGCATTCCTACCTTAGAGTCTACCAAGGTAAGCTCTTCAACAAAGAATACCAAGAGAAAAAAGCAAATTAGATCAATAAGTAAGTTGGAAAGTTGTTTAAAATTGCATACTCTGTCTGACTCATTAAAGAAAATGAGGTTGTATGTCCATGTAAATTAAATAAATAAGCAAAAATATATTTGGGCAAGAATATAAAAAGTATTTTTCTTCCTAATACTGTGCACACATATACTTTACTTTTCTTGAAAACATACCTTGAACACTCTTAAGCGTTCCTTTTTAATGAATTTGTTTTGTTATTATTTTATTTCCAATAGTGCTCTAATACTGGAATATACTAGAAGTGTTTCCTTTCCATCACAAACACTTAGAGAATTAATATAATTTTTCAGTTCCAAAATAAAGGGAAAAGGTTTATTCATTAATATAGACCCGTTTTAAACTGACGGATAAAAAATAGTTGTTCTGTTGAAAATGTGTTAAGTCTGCTCACAGTTAACAACATGTCACTTTGTGAGAATGTTCATAATTAATGAACCCGTTCAATTTGCTTTACCGTTTGACTTTGATTAATGTGATTTTGAGCTTTCCCACTGGGACTCTGTCCAGTTTGTTTAGTAAGCTGTTATGTCTATATCCACTTCATGTGTATGGATCAGGCTGCTGGCACCTCGTACCTGTAGAGTTTGGCAGTGTCCGAGGAGGCATCCTGACTCCTTAGTGATATAGCGACAGCACTGTGCCCTCAACAAGTTCCCTGTACAAAACAGGAAAAGCAAACACTCATGTCACCAACTGTCCACACTCCACAAACAAGTTTTGTGCTCAGTAATAATTTTTAAAGGAACATTATAGTCAAAACTAAATAAGTGCATTTCAATTTTGTATTTTTTGCACTACACTTGAATTAGCAAAATGCTTCTAGTAAAAGTTGTCACTTTTACAGCGAGAGGTTTTACTGGAGCATATCTATATATCATCAATGCACCTGCATTCACATACTGTTCCTGCTCAGAATCGGGTAGATTATGGGTTTTGTGCTAAACAGGGTGCGAAACTAATGCAAAAAAGTTGCGTTATTTCACTCTCCACGAGTTACTGAAAAGCCTCCTTGTGCATGCGATATGGTGGCATTAAGCTCCATACCGCACAAAATCCAAGGGCTGCTTTGACATCAATGGGGAGAGAGTGTTAGAAAAAAAATTAACACCTGAAGTGCGGAATTAAAAATCTCTGTAACGCAACCCCATTGATGTCTATGGGGGAAAAAAGTTAACTTTAAAGGGACAGTCTACACCAGAATTTGCATTGTTTAAAAAGATAGATAATCCCATTATTACCCATTCCCTAGTTTTGCAAAACCAACACAGTTATAACAATACATGTTTTACCTCTGTGATTACCTTATATCTAAGCCTCTACAGACTGCCCCCTTATTTCAGTTCTTTTGACAGACATCCATTTTAGCCAATCAGAGCTGGCTCACCTAAACTCCACATGTGTGAGCACAGTGTTATCTATATGACACACATGAACTAACACCCTCTAGTGGTGAAAAACTGTCAAAATGCCCTGAGAGAAGAGGCGGCCTTCAAGGGCTTAGAAATTAGCATATAAACCTCCTAGGTTTAGCTTTCAACTAAGAATACCAAGAGAACAAAGCAAAATTGGTGATAAAAGTAAATTGGAAAATTGTTTAAAATTACATTCTCTATCTGAATCATGAAAGTTTATTTTGGACTAGACTGTCCCTTTAAACCTAACACCCTGACATAAGCCCCAAGTCTAAACACCCCTAATCCGCCGCCCCTGACATCGCCGACACCTAAATAAAGCTATTAACCCCTAATCTGCCACCCCCGATATCGCAGACACTATAATAAAGTTATTAACCCCTATTCCGCCGCTCCCCGACATCCCCGCCACTATAATAAAGCTATTAAACCCTAATCCGCCGCCCCCCGACATCGCCACCACTATAATAAAGTAATTAACCCCTAATCAGCCGCTCCCCGACATCGCCAACACTATAATAAAGTTATTAACCCCTAAACCTCCGGCCTCCCACATCGCCATCACTAAATAAACCTATAAACTATAAACTAATAGGCTAACCTGCTACATATCTGTATGTGCATTTGTGTATTTTGTTTTATTTTATATATTTAAGCTTTACTCCTCTGCCAATAGGGGGAGCTGGATTGACCTAAAATGTAATAGATAAGAAAGAGTTAAAGGGGAGGAGTCAGTTCACCTGGTTAAGGTATTTAAAGTTGTTGTGTTGCACTTTTGTAATTGACATGACTAAGGGTATGTGACCCGAAACGTAGTCATTTGTACCTGCTCCTATATAGGAAATAAAGAAGATTTCTGCATACTAAGGTGGTGCTGCCAGTTTTTTATATTTCTATTGCTTAAGGTCCTTGCAGTAACCTGTTGGCGTGCACACCTGTCTGCCTGTTGTGCTGGATTTGATTGAACTAAACATGCCATTGTTGGCAATCTGAACATGAAAGTGCTTGAATGAGGTTGCACGTGGCATACAGAAGTATGGTTTGTATACCTGTGCACAGAAAGAGATCACTTATTGTTTTTAGGTAGTTTTGCTAACACATTTGTAATGTAAAAGTGCTTCTCATTCAAAACTGAAATACGCTAATCTGGATTTCAATTTTGTTCATTTAATTAAGAGTAATCAGTTTAGACACCTATTTAACATTGATCTGGAATTCATTTGTTTATTTTGTTATTAAGCTCCCAACTATTTGCTAGATTACAAGTGAGGCGCACACGGTTTTGCGCTAGCGCAGTCGTGTTATTGAAAACCATTTTCATTTTGCTGATATTACAAGTGGAGCGAAATCGTGATTGCGTTAGTGCAATAGCCCTTTAAACTTCAATCCTTACCACGATCTCAGAGCTGTCGTTAACTGTTTTCCGAAACTAAAAAGCTACACAAAACATTTAAAAAATACAAAGTGCAATTACACTCATATTAACACTGCCTAATAAAAAATATTTTAAAAATATATTGCACACAAAAGTTATAAGGGCTCAAAGATAGGAGATCTCGGGAGTTAGAAAAAATGGCAGGCAAATGGCTTTAAAGGGACAGTAAACCTACAAAATTAATATTATATAATTCTGCACATAGTGCAGAATTATATAACATTAGCTTAGCGCCAAGGATTGCAGAGATATTTTATGCTGAAAATCAATTTTCCTGAAATCTCTCTACTGAGTGGGTCTTTTTTTTTAAAAGCACTTTGCGGGCATACTGTCTAGTCACAGCGTGCCCGATTGTGCCATAAAACTGAATGTAGCTCGCTCCCGCTCTGGTCTGGTAGCGGGAGCGAGCTACATTTAGTTTAATGGTGCAATCGGGCACTCTGTGACTAGACAGCTTCCCCACAAAGCGCTTATGGAAAAAAAAGACCCGCTCAGTAGAGCCAGGAGCAGAGTTCAGGAAAATTGAATTATGGAATATAATATCTCTGCAATCCTTTGATTTATAAAGTTGGCGCTAAGCTAATGTTATATAAATCTGCGCTATATATATATATATATATATGTGTGTGTGTGTATTTATATAAATATATATATATATATATGTGTGTGTGTGTATTTATATAAATATATACATATGTAAAAGAATAAAGGACGCACTCTCCGGGTCTTGACAAACAAGTATTTAATAATACCACATTAGGTGACGTTTCGGGGTAACTAGTCCCATCCTCAGACCCTTACACAATGATATAACAACATCCTATCAATATACTAACTTAGCCTCCACCAACACCTACGATCGACCGGAAGTGCCCATGGCGTCCTGTTCACACCACTGCGCAGGTACGACGGTTGCCATGGCAACCGGAAGTCGCGTCCTGATAGAAACAAATATACAAGTACAGGCATTAATGGGTAATGTCTCACAGTATACTTCAGTACAATAGCATACCGGAGCATATAAATCAAAAAGTTACAGCCTTAGAGATCATTATATAATATCTAAACAGAACATACCAGTAATTTTAACAGCAATATTAACATATTATATCAGGAATACTAGCTATGTTCCTAATATAGATAATGAATACAATAGTACCTGCAAATATGGTCACTACACAGAATAGTAAAAACTTTTTTTGTGTTTAATCTATTGTTTATTTTACTATTGCTACTGTCTGACATAGGTATCCACTCCAAGTTGTACTATTTAGTATGTATAATATTAGAGTAAACAATGCCAATCTAAGTTGGCATTCAAACCTTTGGGAGCTAGGTTATTTAGAGTAAATATCCATTTTGACTCCTTCTGTAACAATAGTTTGGCCCTGTCTCCTCCTCTATTTAACCTCGGGACATGGTCAATGATAGTATATCGAAGGTCCGAAACCACATGGCCAGCAAGCGCAAAATGTCTGGCAACCGGCTGGTCAGATTCCTTTTTATGGATTGCCTGTCTAATAGCTGCACGATGGTTGGCCATGCGGGTGCGGAGATTATCAACCGTTTTCCCTACATAGAAAAGTTCACAAGGGCAATGCAACAATTATACGATGAATTCTGTAGTGTATGTAACTCTGTGTCTAATAGTGTATCTCTTGTTAGTGTGTGGATGCATGAATGTTTTGGTGTTACTAAGGCCACTACATGTAGTGCATCCAAGACACCTATAGCATCCCCATTTTGGGAGATTTACCATGTAGTACTCTTGTAACTCTCCACTGGATCCACTTTAACCAGAGTGTCCTGTATTGATTTAGACCTTCTAAATCCAACTCTTGGAGGTCCCATCTTGGTAAAAGGTAGGGTAGTGTCAGTACTGACAATTTCCCAGTTTTTTCTCAATGCTGCTGGATAATCTTTCTTGTCCACCTTTCCTATTGCCTGACCCCTATGGAGTTAAGAGTTCTCAATTAAGGCCTTTCTTTCATTCTGACTGACTATAATGATCCATTCATTACTTATTTGGATACTCAGAAATTTGAGAGGATTCTCAGACTGAGGGAACATTTTGGGAATACCAACTTGGAAGTACCTAAATTTAGGGCAAAAGGGAGATATGACCCAATAAGCTCTAACCCAAGCATCAAAACTTATAGCTATTGACTGAACAAGTAGAGACTGTATGCTCTAAAACTAAAGAACATTGCAGAAACAATCTATCTACAGAGGAAAGAAAAGCCTTAAAGAATTTGAGTAACAACAAAAATATAATTTTCCGTGAAGCGGGCAAGGGTGGAGCAATGGTGGTGTTAGATTACAAATATTATCATGAAGAAGTTTTGACCCAACTCACCGATGTCACTACCTACAGACAACTCCCTGGTGACCCTATATGGATTTACAAGAAAGAGGTTGATACATCTTTACAACACGCACTAGCCGACGGACAGATCGATTCTCAACTACTGGCCTATTTGACAGTACAATTCCCCCGTACTCCAGTGTTCTATACACTGCCTAAAGTGCACAAACACGCAACCTTACCCCCTGGGAGGCCTATAGTATCGGCTATTGGCTCTCTATTACAGCCTATAGCTACTTTTCTAGACTCCCTACTGCAAAAAATGGTTAGGAATATGCCTTCCTTCCTGCTTGATTCGATGGCTCTAAAAAAGGAATTCAAAAATCACTCGGGACGTGGTTAGCCTGTATACAGTGATTCCACACAACCAAGGCTTGGAAGCCACACAAAATCATCTGTGTAGATACTCCTACATAGGTCTGGACATCAAATGGATTTTGGAGCTTTTAAATTTCTGTCTTAGTATGAACTACTTTCGTTTTGATCATTTATTCTATCTTCAATTACTTGGGGCAGCGATGGGGTCGAATGTGGCCCATCGTACGCCAATTTGTATAATGCAGAATTTGAGCAATACCATACAAATCTCTTCCAACATTTGAATATAATCTTTTTCCGTTGATACATAGACGATTTGTTTATGATATGGGATGGCCCATCAACAGATCTGCAGTTGTGGTTTCAGCAGCTAAATCAGGTCCTTCCTAATCTCCAATTCAAAATACATTATAGTGGAGAAATGGTAGATTTAAACAGGAGAAGCAACTACTCACAACTCTATTCCGAAAAGAAACGGATAGGAATTCCTTATTACAAGCTACTAGCTGCCATCCTCTTGCTTTAAAGAGAGCTCTCCCTGTATCACAATTCAAGCGAGTAGTTCGAAATAATAGTGATCCGGCTCAAGCAAAACAACAACTCTTAGAAATGAAGAAGAGGTTTTTACAACGTGGCTATGATGAAATACAGATTGACAACCAATTAAAAAGATTCTGGGATCTGCAACAAGAGGAGGCCTTGCCAACTCAAATCTGCAGGCCGATGGACAATAGGTTGCGGTGGACAAGAAATATTATCCAGCAGCATTGAGAAAAAAATGGGAAATTGTCAGTACTGACACTACCCTACCTTTTACCAAGATGGGACCTCAAAGAGTTGGATTTAGAAGGTTTAAATCAATACGGGACACTCTGGTTAAAGTGGATCCAGTGGAGAGTTACAAGAGTACTACATGGTTAAATCCCCTGAAATGGGGATGTTATAGGTGTCTTGAATGCACTACATGTAGTGGCCTTAGTAACACCAAAACATTCATGCATCCACACACTAACAAGAGATACACTATTAAACACAGAGTTACATGCACCACAGAATTCATTGTATACTTGTTGCATTGCCCTTATGGACTCTTCTATGTAGGGAAAACGGTTGATAATCTCCACACCCGCGTGGCCAACCATCGTGCAGCTATTAGACAGGCAATCCATAAAAAGGAATCTGACCAGCCGGTTGCCAGACATTTTGCGCTTGCTGGCCATGTGGTTTCGGACCTTCGATATACTATCATTGACCATGTCCCGAGGATAAATAGAGGAGGAGACAGGGCCAAACTATTGTTACAGAAGGAGTCGAAATGGATATTTACTCTAAATAACCTAGCTCCCAAAGGTTTGAATGCCAACTTAGATTGGCATTGTTTTCTCTAATATTTTACATACTAAATAGTACAACTTGGAGTGGATACCTATGTCAGACAGTAACAATAGAAAAATAAACAATTAATTAAACACAAAAAAAGTTTTTACTATTCTGTGTAGTGACCATATTTGCAGGTACTATTGTATTCATTATCTATAATGAATTTTAATTTAGGAACATAGCTAGTATTCCTGATATAATATGTTAATATTGCTGTTAAAATTACTGGTATGTTCTGTTTAGATATTATACAATGATCTCTAAGGCTGTAACTTTTTGATTTATATGCTCCGGTATGCTGTTGTACTGAAGTATACTGTGAGACATTACCCGTTAATGCCTGTACTTGTATATTTGTTTCTATCAGGATGCGACTTCCGGTTGCCATGGCAACCGTCGGACCTGCGCAATGGCGCGAACAGGATGCCATGGGCACTTCCGGTCGGTCGTAGGTGTTGGTGGAGGGTAAGTAAGTTAGTATATTGATAGGATGTTGTTATATCATTGTGTAAGGGTCTGAGGACGGGGCTAGTTACCCCGAAATGTCACCTAATGTGGTATTATTAAATACTTGTTTGTCAAGACCCGGAGAGTGCGTCCTTTATTATTTCACATGTGTATTCTTTGTATGCACCCCGGTTTACAGTTATTACAGTGAGTGCGGAGCCCAGGCGACTTTGTATATATACTGTATATATACAGTATATATATATATATATATATATATATAAATGTATTTATATGTGTATATATGTATTTACAGTCATATATACACATATAAAAACATTAAAATATATGTACACGTATATAAACATATATAAAAGTACATTAGAGCCCTTTGCCATTAAGCAGATAAAAACATGATAAAACATATTTATGCAATATTCATATTTAATAAAGATTTTAACTGTATTTACTGTAAATATTTCACATTTGCTAATGCGAATATGCTATGGATGTTTCCCCCCCCCAACAATTAATTTTTTTCCATTGACTATAGGGAATGTGAAATACAATCTCGGGGCTTTGTTTTTTTTCCACTTTTTTTCTCCATTGATCTCTATGGGGGAATACATGCACGTGAGAACTTAAGCTTGTTTTTTTTGTGCTAATCGGGTTTACGCTAGCTCAAAATAAGTTTTTTGGAACTTGTAATATGAATACAACCTGAAAAACACAAAAATTAAAATCCTAGCGGAGTTTTCGCTTATGGAAAAAAAACAACCCACGCCATTTGTAATCCAGCCCTATGAATTTAAGAACCTAAAATTAAGCCATAAAATGGTATGTTTGTATGTATGTATCTATATTTCTTTAATTCAGGTGGTGAATCCATTACTCCTGAGAATTACTCTTCTCTTCCACTAGGAGGAGGCAAATATTCCCAAACCCCTAGAGCCCTATAAAACCCCTCCCACCTCATACATACCTCAGTCTATACTTAGAGGCCCATTTATCAAGCTCCGAATGGAGCTTGAGGGCCCGTGTTTCTGGCGAGCCTGAGAGTATTATTAATTTCTCCTGCTTTGCTTTGTAGTTCGGCTTATGGTGCGTTGTACCTGTGAGTTTATTTAAAAAGCTACTTAAGAGAAGGTAAGTGATTTCCATTCCATAAGAGCTTTTTAAGGGGGTTGTAGTGTTTATTGCATTGCTTTGGCATATGCTATAATGGAGCTGTCTGATTCTGTCCCTAAATATACCCGAGAAACTGAGTCCCCTGAACACCTTTCTACTATTATTAGGTGTGTTTATTGCAAAAAAAGCTGAGGTACCTTCTCTAGCTCATTTATGTGGCTCTTGTTTAGAATTATTAAAGGGACAGTAAACACCAGAATTTTTGTTGTTTAAAAAGGTAGATAATCCCTTTATTACCCATTCCCCAATTTTGCATAACCAACACAGTTAAAATAATATAATTTTTACCTCTGTGATTGCCTTGTATGTATGCCTCTGCAAACTGCCCCCTTATTTCAGTTCTTTTGACAGACTTGCATTTTTAGCTAATCAGTGCTGATTTCTAGGAGCTTCGCGTGCCTGAGCTGAATGTTATCTATATGAAACACACAAACTAATGTCCTCTAGTGGTAAAAAACTGTCAAAATGCTTTCAGATTAGAAGCAGTCTTCAAGGTCTAAGAAATTAGAACATGAACCTCCTAGATTTAGCTTTCAACTAAGAATACCAAGAGAACAAAGCAAAATTGGTAATAAAAGTAAACTGGAAAGTTGTTTAAAATTACATGCCCTATTTAAATCATAAAAGTTTTTTTTTACTTTACTGTCCCTTTAATATAATCAGACCAACCTAATGCTGTTTCTTTGGGTATTATTGCACCTTCTGTTTGTTCATTACAGGACAATGTTGCTAATATTTCACCTAGTGTGAAAACTTTTATCAAGGCTGCAGTTTCTGAGGCGCTGAATGCTCTCCCACCTTCAAACAATTTCTATGTGCCCTGAAGCCAGGGATACTGTGAATATTCAACTGATGTTGAACCTGATATTTCCTCTTTTTTGTTTTGTTTGATAAACATATTTTTTCTTTTTTAAAAGAGGTCTTAATTGCTTTAGGGGTTAAAGATCCTAAAGTTTTTAATGGTAAGCCTTTTAATCATTTAATTTCCGTTTTTAAGACTGTTGTTAATCTCCTTGAAGTTTTTCATATTCCTGATGCTGTCTCTGACATGATTTCTAGGGAATGGTCTAAGCCAGGTAATTCATTTACTCTTTCTGCAAGGTTTGAAAAGTTATATCCTTTACCTGCTGCTAATGTTGCTTTTTACAAGCAGGGTATTTGCTCAGGCCAGCTATTTCTATTGCTGATGGGGCTGTTGCTTCAACTTATTGGTTGTGTAGTCTTTCAGAGCAGTGTTATGATGACTCTGCTAGTGCAAATCTTTTGGGTTTACTCAAAAGTGCAAATTCTTTTATTTGTGATGCTGTATTTGATACTATGAAGATTAGTGTCAAGAGCATGTCTTTGGCAGCCCTTGCCAGGAGAGCCTTATGGCATAAATCCATGATCTTCTGGTATGGTGCCAAATTCCAGATTATTGTCTCTTTCTGGGAAAGAAGTTGTTTGGTTCTGATTTAGATTCTATAATATCTACTGTTACCGGAGTTATTGGGGCCTTTCTTTCTCAGGATAAAAAGTCTAGAGGGAAAAGGCTCCCAATCTTTGATCAGAATAAGGAACAAAAGGTTGACTCCTCTGCTCAGAAGCAGGGCACCTCTGCCTCAGTCTGGAGACCTAGTGCTAGTTGGAACAAGTCAAAGCAGGGTAAGACATGCATCCCTACTACTAAAACTGCAGGAAGGTGCGGCCCCCAATCCAGAGGTTCTGGAGGAGGGGGGGGGGGCAGGTTAAGCCTCTTTCAGGAGACTTGGTTTCAATCTGTTATAGATCCCTGGGTTCTGAATATAGTTTCTCAGGGATATCGAATAGAGAGAGTTTTTTTCTGTCCAATGTTCTAAGGAATCCTTTAAAAGCTCGAACTTTTTTCAAGTCTTTCTCAGATCTGGAAATTATGGGAGTGATTGTACCAGTTCCTTTGCAGGAACAGGGGGTGAGATTTTATTCAAATATCTTCATTTCTCCAAAAGAGAAGGTAAGGTACTAGTTCTGGATCTGAAAACTCTGAACAAGTTTGTAAGGATTCCATCTTTCAAAATGGAAACGATTCAGACTATTCTACATTTTGTTCAGCAAGGTCAGTTTATGTCCACAATAGATTTAAAGGAAGCTTATCTTTATGTTCAAATTTACAGAGAACATTTCCAGTTTTTGAGGTTTGCCTTTCTAGACAAGCATTTTCAGTTTGTTGCTCTACCATATGGTCTGGCTACAGCTCCAACAATTTTCACAAAGGATCTGGCTGCCTTATTGTCTGTAATCAGATCTTAGGGCATTGCAGTGTTTCCATACCTGGACAACATTTTGGTTCAAGCTCCATCTTTTCTTTTAGCAGAATCTCATACCAACCGACTCATGTTGTTTCTTTAACAACATGGTTGGATGACCAAGTAACTTTTTTGGGTTTTCAAATAGATTTGGTCTCTATGAGTCTTTTTCTAGCAGATCAGAGAAGGTTAATATTGGTGTCAGCTTGTCTAAACCTTCAGTCTCTTTCTTTGTCCTTGGTTGCTCTTTGTATGGAGGTTCTAGGTCTTATGATTCCATTTGCTCATTTTCACATGAGACCTCTTTAGCTTTTTATGCTTCGTCAATAGTCCAGAGACTATACTCAGCTGTCTTAAAAGATATTATTGGATCCCAATACATGTCAGCGCCTGACTTGGTTGCTGGATAATCAGTTTATTATTCAGGGGGCTTCTTTTGCTCATCCTACCTGGAGTGTTATCACTACAAATGCAAGTCTCTCAGGTTGGGTAGCTGTTTAGGGGTTCTTGAAAGCACAGGGAGTTTGGGATCCTGGGGAGGCAAGGTTACCTATAAATGCTCTAGAACTCCATGCCCTCTTTAATGACTCTTCAAGCTTGGCCTTTGTTGAAAAGAGAGTCTCATCTCCGTTTCCAGACAGACAATTTCACAGCAGTGGCTTTTGTAACCATCAGGGGGAAACTCTCAAGGGGCAGATTTCTACTTTTTCAATTTTGTTTCATTGGAAGATTGCTAATCTTCCTATTATTCATGGTTTTGTTCAGGCTTTAGTTCATATTAAACCTGAAATTAAGCCAATTTCTACTCTATGGAATCTTAACTTGGTGTTAGGGGTTTTGCAGGCTCCTCCTTTAAACCTATGCATAAGGCGGATATTAATCTGCTTTTTTGAAAGGTGTTATTTCTTTTGGCTATCTCTTCTGCTAGAAGAGTTTCTGAATTATCTGCTCTTTCTTGTGATCATCTTTATCTGATTTTTCATCAGGATAAGGCAGTTTTACACACTACCTTTCACTTTTTGCTTGTTTCTGCAGACAACATTCACAGAGAGATTGTTGTTCCTTCTTTGTGTCCTAATCCCAAGAATGCATCAGAGAGATTGTTGCGTACTTTGGACATTGTTATGACATTGAAATATTACATTGATGCTACTAAGGACTTAAGATAAACTTCTAACTTGTTTATTCACTTTTCTGGTCCTAAAGGTCAGAAAGTTTCTGCTGTTTCTTTTGGCTTCTTGGTTGAAACTTTTGATTCTTACTTGGAGGCAGGTCAGCCTCTACCGCAACAGATCACTGCTCACTCATTCTACTAGGTCAGTTGCCACTTCTTGGGCCTTCAAGAATGAGGCTTCAGTTGATCAAATTTGTAAGGTAGCTACTTGGTCTTCTTTGCATACTTTTACAAAATTCTAACATTTTTGATGTTTTTGCTTCTTCTGAAGCAGCCTTTGGTAGAAAAGTCCTTCAGGCAGTTGTATTAGTTTGATTTATTTTAAGTACATAAAAAAGAACATTTTTTTTGGGTTTGGAATTTAATTTCTCAGTGAAAAAAATATGTTTTTTAAATCTCTCCCTTTATGTTATTACTCGTGGACTCCACAGCTTGGGTATTAGTTCCCAGGAGTAATGGATTGTGGGCTCTCAACACCTATATGAAAAAAAGAAAAAGAAAATGTATGCTTACCTGTTAAATACATTTTTTTCATGGTGTTGAGACCCCATCCTATCTTTTTATGGGTGAGTTTTTTTCTTTAGCACATCTTTTTTCCTGCTACTTTTGTGGCTCTTATTCCTGTTTTCTTACTTCACTTTGCTTGGCTATATGTTAGACTGAGGTATGTGTAAGATGAAAGGCGTTTTAAAGGGGTCTTGGAGTTTGGGAATCTTTGCCTCCTCCTAGTGGTAGAGAAGAGTAATTTCCGGGAGTAATGGATTGTGGACTCTCAATACCATGAAATAAATTAATCAGGTAAGCATAAATTATGTTTTATATAAACTACAGGTATTCACTGCCCTACAGGCTAAAGGCCCACACAGACCTTTAGGTTTGGATAATCACCTCTCTATCTCTTAGAGGAATATGAAACCTACGTTTTTTCTTTCATGATTCAGATAGAGTTTAAACAACTTTCTAATTTACTTCTATTTTCAAGTTGACTTCGTTCTCTTGGTATGTTGAAATGCATGGATGTATTCTTAGGAGCCAGCCCATTTCTGGAGGACTATATGCAGCAGTTTTGCAAGAATGTTATCCATTTTCAAGATTACTAGAGGGCAGCACTAATTCCTGCAATGTAGTGCACCAGATGCCTACCTACGTATCTCTTAAACACAGAATATCATGAGACTGATGCAAATTTGATAATAGAAGTAAATTGGAAACTTTCTAAAAATGGTAGGACTCACAAAAGAAAATGTTTGGGTTTTATATCCCTTTAACAATGAAAAGTTTTTTCAACACTTTTCACTACATACACACTACTCATCCTTCCCACACTCCACTCCACACTACTCATCCTACACACACTCTACACAAACACTTTTCATCCTACACACACACTTTTCATCCTACACACACACTACTCATCCTACACACACACTACTCATCCTACACACACACTACTCATCCTACACACACACTACTCATCCTACCCGTGGAGGCTCCTCTATAGGAGCACTTGAGCACGTGAACCTCCTGGGCCTGACCCGACCCCTGATGCCCAAAAAAAAAAAAAGTGAGAAATAAAATAAATATTTTTTTTAACTTTTTTGCTTATTAAATGAACCCCTTAATGACCACAACACTTCCATTTTCTGTCCGTTTGGGACCAAGGCTTTTACATTTTTGAGGTGTTTGTGTTTAGCTGTAATTTTCCTCTTACTCATTTACTGTACCCACACATATTATATACCGTTTTTCTCGCCATTAAATGGACTTTCTAAAGATACCATTATTTTCATCATATCTTATAATTTACTATAAAAAAAATTATAAAATATGAGGAAAAAATGGAAAAAAACACACTTTTTCTAACTTTGACCCCCAAAATCTGTTACACATCTACAACCACCAAAAAACACCCATGCTAAATAGTTTCTAAATTTTGTCCTGATTTTAGAAATACCCAATGTTTACATGTTCTTTGCTTTTTTTGTAAACTATAGGGCCATAAATACAAGTAGCACTTTGCTATTTCCAAACCATTTCTTTTCAAAATTAGTGCTAGTTACATTAGAACACTGATATCTTTCAGGAATCTCTGAATATCCATTGACATGTATATATTTTTTTTTAGTAGACAACCCAAAGTATTGATCTAGGCCCATTTTGGTATATTTCATGCCACCATTTCACCGCCAAATGCAATCACATACAAAAAATCGTTCACAAATTTTTTCACAAACTTTTGGTTTCTAACTTAAATTATTTACAAACAGCTTGTGCAATTATGGCATAAATGGTTGTAAATTCTTCTCTGGGATCCCCTTTGTTCAGAAATAGCAGACATATATGACTTTGGCGTTGCTTTTTGGTAATTAGAAGGCCGCTAAATGCCACTGCGCACCACACGTGTATTATGCCCAGCAGTGAAGGGGTTAATTAGGGAGCATGTAGGGAGCTTTTTGGGGTAGTTTTAGCTTTAGTGTAGTGTAGTAGACAACCCCAAGTATTGATCTAGGCCAATTTTGGTATATTTTATGCCACCATTTCACCGCCAAATGCGATCAAATTAAATAAAAATGTTAAATTTTTCTCAATTTTAGGTTTCTCACTGAAATTATTTACAAACAGCTTGTGCAATTATGGCACAAATGGTTGTAAATGCTTCTCTGGGATCCCCTTTGTTCAGAAATAGCAGACATATATGGCTTTGGCATTGCTTTTTGGTAATTAGAAGGCCTCTAAATGCCGCTGCGCATCACACGTGTATTATGGCTAGCAGTGAAGGGGTTAATTATGTAGCTTGTAGGGAGCTTGCAGGGTTAATTTTATCTTTAGTGTAGAGCTCAGCCTCCCACCTGAAACATCAGACCCCCTGATCCCTCCAAAACAGCTCTCTTCCCTCCCCCACCCCACAATTGTCCCCACTATCTTAAGTACTGGCAGAAACTCTGCCAGTACTAAAATAAAAGGTATTTGGCCCTTTTTTAAAAAAAAAAAAAAAAAAGCATATTTACATATGCTGACGTGTAGGATCCCCCCTTAGACCCCAACCTCACTGATCCCCCACCAAACAGCTCTCTAACCCTTCCCCTCTGCCTTAATGGGCGCCATCTTGGGTACTGGCAGCTGTCTGCCAGTACCCAGTTTTGTAAAAAATGTGCCTTTTTTTTAAAAAAATGCCCTTTTCTGTAGTGTAGCTTCCCCCCCCCCACCAAGACCAACCCCCAACCCCTTCCAGATCCCTTAGATTACATTTTTAATACTTAAACTTTATTAGTTTTTTTTACTTTTAACTTTATTTTTTTCTGTAGTGTAGCGGTTCCCACCCGCTCCCGCCCCGTGCACGCGCCCGCCCACCACCCCCCGTGCACGCGCGCACTCCCGTGCGCACCCCCGTAGGTCCTGCCCCCGATCCCGCCCCCCTCCACTCCACACAGAGCATCGATGCACCTGCCATCGATGCACCTGCCTCCCACGTAAGCTCCCACCTACCAGCGATACCGGCCATCGATGTCCGGTGCAGAGAGGGCCACAGAGTGGCTCTCTCTGCATCGGATGGCCAAGGGGGGTTATTGCAGGATGCCTCCATATCGAGGCATCACTGCAATAACCGGGAAAGCAGCTGGAAGCGAGCAGGATCGCTTCCAGCTGCTTTCCAGACCAAGGACGTACGCCACACGTCCTCGGTCATTAACTGTATTTTTTTTGAGGACGTGTGGCGTACGTCCTTGGTCGTTAAGGGGTTAAAAAATACTCCTGAAATACTCCAGGCTCCACTGCAGTTACAAGTAAAAACATTAAAATTGCCTTATTTAGGCTGAAAGTGGAATGGGCATTTGCCTAATACTTCTATCTATCGCACATGATGTGCAGTGTGATAGCTAGAAGTATAGGCAAAAGCTCTTTCCACTTTAAAGCTGCATTGACAGCAGCGCCACCTACAGGCCAGCCCATAGGTCTCATAACCGCACAGCTCTTAGTGTGCGAGAGCCAGCTGTCATGTGACACTAGCACACTAAGAGCTGTGTGTGTGGAGGCAGTAGCGTCACTAGGGGGGTGTGGCCCGCACCGGGTGACACTGGTGGGTTTTCCCATTTGAGAGTTACGATCGCGGCGATTGCTGCATGTCCTGATGGATCAGGATTATCACTACGGTGAGTCATTGCGTACAGTTAGGTGTTTTATCTCCAATTTATTTGCTGAACTTTGTAACTAAGTCTTATATTAAATACATGGAGACGGAGTTGATATACCATATATCATCAACTCCGTCTCCATGTATTTAATATAAGACTCCCGACGCCCGGGACATGTAGTTTTGTGCACCGGGCATGTTTTTTTTTTTACATTTAGCCCTACTGCGGCCTGCGGGGCGGGCAAGCAGACCACAGCAGGGCTTACATTTTGTTTTTGTGTATTATTGTTATTTAGCACGGCTGCAAGCGAGCAGGGGACATATTATCCAATGTGTATCAACTCCCTGTGTGCAACCAGCCTCCCCCTCAGTGAGAAGTACTCTCGCAACCCCGGCGGTCATGTTTGTCTATGTGTGTGCCGGGTCCGCCCCCTCCCTATCCTCCAATGCTTCGCTTGTTAGCGGGAGCATGCTGACTTCATGCCGGGACAGCCAGTGCCCTGTGAGACTTCCACCCAGCCAGACCAATGGCGTTTGACACAGAGGAGTTCTTTGATGCGCCCCAGGATGTTAACCTGTCCTGAATGTCTATCTTTTAAAGCGCTTTTTCTAACTGTAACGATTCCAGGCAGCCAGAAAGTGACAAGTGCTATATTAAAGAATGTCACAAAGGGCAGCATTACAGTTAGAAAAAGCGTTTAAAAAAGATAGACATTCAGGACAGGTTAACATCCTGGGGCGCATCAAAGAACTCCTCTGTGTCAAACTGCCATCGGTCTGGCTGGGTGGAAGTCTCACAGGGCACTGGCTGTCCCGGCATGATGAAGTCAGCATGCTCCCGCTAACAAGCGAAGCACTGGAGGATAGGGAGGGGGCGGACCCGGCACACACATAGACAAACACAACTGCGGGATCTTGTGAGAATACACCTCACTGACACGGGGAGGCTGGTTGCACACGGAGATCTACAGGCATGGCTTAAAATTCTAGCTCTCTGGCTCTTACATTTCTTCATTCTTTACATGCATCACAATATAACAGGAATTGGTAATCTACTGCACACGTGCCAAGATTGGCACACAGTCTAATTTTTTAATGGCAACTTGGCAAGTAGAGTGCTTTGCTGTTGGTATCAATTCCTGTTATATTGTGATGCATGTAAAGAATCCAGAAATGTAAGAGAAAGAGCTAGAATTGTAACTATGGGCTGTAGATATTGACAACAGGCACAGGTAAAAACCTATTCAGGAGCTGCAAGCCTTGCACAATGGGGTTAAACAGAAAATGGCATGTGCTAAACCAACTAGAGCATGACATTTGTTGCATTATACTGTTCATTTAATGAATAAAGTTTAGCAATGTAACTTACTAAGCAAACTACATACCCTACATTAATGGTAAGTAGAAATATCATTTTTAGAGGCAATAATACATTTAAAAAAGTTGCACTTTTTTTTTATCCCAGTTCAGAAGAAAAAGTTTAGGTGCATTGTAGGGTAATATATAAAGTATATTTTTTGGGGGTTCATGTGTTTGCATATCTCTTGTCCAACATTTTACCACACATCCTTTAGTCTTTGTAGGAAGTTTACTTTGTACTTGACATTATAAGTTATGTAATGGAGCAGACTGGCTGGGGGGGGGGGGGGGGGGGGTCAGTATACTCTTTAGATCTAGGTTCTGCTCTGGTGTTATACCCATATTACTGTTTGATTGGTGCCTTAGGCACTATCTTCAGTTTTATATACACTGTGTGCAGAATTATTAGGCAAATTAGTATTTTGACCACATCATCCTCTTTATGCATGTTGTCTTACTCCAAGCTGTATAGGCTCGAAACCCTACTACCAATTAAGCATATTAGGTGATGTGCATCTCTGTAATGAGAAGGGGTGTGGTCTAATGACATCAACACCCTATATCAGGTGTGCATAATTATTAGGCAACTTCCTTTCCTTTGGCAAAATGGGTCAAAAGAAGGACTTGACAGGCTCAGAAAAGTCAAAAATAGTGAGATATCTTGCAGAGGGATGCAGCACTCTTAAAATTGCAAAGCTTCTGAAGCGTGATCATCGAACAATCAAGCGTTTCATTCAAAATAGTCAACAGGGTCGCAAGAAGCGTGTGGAAAAACCAAGGCGCAAAATAACTACCCATGAACTGAGAAAAGTCAAGCGTGCAGCTGCCAAGATGCCACTTGCCACCAGTTTGGCCATATTTCAGAGCTGCAACATCACTGGAGTGCCCAAAAGCACAAGGTGTGCAATACTCAGAGACATGGCCAAGGTAAGAAAGGCTGAAAGACGACCACCACTGAACAAGACACACAAGCTGAAACGTCAAGACTGGGCCAAGAAATATCTCAAGACTGATTTTTCTAAGGTTTTATGGACTGATGAAATGAGAGTGAGTCTTGATGGGCCAGATGGATGGGCCCGTGGCTGGATTGGTAAAGGGCAGAGAGCTCCAGTCCGACTCAGACGCCAGCAAGGTGGAGGTGGAGTACTGGTTTGGGCTGGTATCATCAAAGATGAGCTTGTGGGGCCTTTTCGGGTTGAGGATGGAGTCAAGCTCAACTCCGGGTCCTACTGCCAGTTTCTGGAAGACACCTTCTTCAAGCAGTGGTACAGGAAGAAGTCTGCATCCTTCAAGAAAAACATGATTTTCATGCAGGACAATGCTCCATCACACGCGTCCAAGTACTCCACAGCGTGGCTGGCAAGAAAGGGTATAAAAGAAGAAAATCTAATGACATGGCCTCCTTGTTCACCTGATCTGAACCCCATTGAGAACCTGTGGTCCATCATCAAATATGAGATTTACAAGGAGGGAAAACAGTACACCTCTCTGAACAGTGTCTGGGAGGCTGTGGTTGCTGCTGCACGCAATGTTGATGGTGAACAGATCAAAACACTGACAGAATCCATGGATGGCAGGCTTTTGAGTGTCCTTGCAAAGAAAGGTGGCTATATTGGTCACTGATTTTGTTTTTGAATGTCAGAAATGTATATTTGTGAATGTTGAGATGTTATATTGATTTCACTGGTAAAAATAAATAATTGAAATGGGTATATATTTGTTTTTTGTTAAGTTGCCTAATAATTATGCACAGTAATAGTCACCTGCACACACAGATATCCCCCTAAAATAGCTAAAACTAAAAACAAACTAAAAACTACTTCCAAAACTATTCAGCTTTGATATTAATGAGTTTTTTTGGTTCATTGAGAACATGGTTGTTGTTCAATAATAAAAATTAATCCTCAAAAATACAACTCGCCTAATAATTCTGCACTCCCTGTATATATATATATCCTATACACACACACTTTTCATCCTACACACATACTTTTCATCCTACATGCACACTACTCATCCTACACACACACTACTCATCCTACACACACACTACTCATCCTACACACTACTCATCCTACACACTACTCATCCTACACACTACTCATCCTACACACTACTCATCCTAAACACACACACTTTCATCCTACACACACACACCATTCATCTTACACACACTCCACACACACAGACTAGTCATCTTACACACACTCTACACACAAACACATTATTCATCTTACCAACACTCTACACACACACACTACTCATCCTACACACACTCTGCACACACAATTTTCATCCTACACACACTCTGCACACACACTTTTCATCCTACACACACTCTACACAGACACACTACTCATCCTACGCACACACCATTCATCTTACTCACACTCCACACACACAGACTACTCATCTTACGCACACTCTACACACACACACACCATTCATCTTACCCACACTCCACACACACACACTACTCATCCTACACACACCATTCATCTTACTCACACTCCACACACACCGACTACTCATCTTACCCACACTCTACACACACACACACACACACTACTCATCCTACACACACACCATTCATCTTACACACACTCCAGACACACACACACTACTCATCCTACACACACACCATTCATCTTACTCACACTCCACACACACAGACTACTCATCTTACACACACTCTACACACACACACACACACCATTCATCTTACCCACACTCCACACACACACACACTACTCATCCTACACACACTATTCATCTTACACACACACTAATCATTCTACACACACACTATTCATCCTACACACACTCTGCACACACACTTTTCATCCTACACACACTCTACACACACACACACACCATTCATCTTACTCACACTCCACACACACAGACTACTCATCTTACGCATCACTCTACACACACACACACACACACACCATTCATCTTACCCACACTCCCCACACACACACACTACTCATCCTACACACACTATTCATCTTACACACATACTACTCATTCTACACACACACTACTCATCCTACACACACTCTGCACACACACTTTTCATCCTACACACACCATTCATCTTACTCACACTCCACACACACAGACTACTCATCTTACGCACACTCTACACACACACCATTCATCTTACCCACACTCCACACACACACACTACTCATCCTACACACACCATTCATCTTACTCACGCTCCACACACACCGTCTACTCATCTTACGCACACTCTACACACACACACACACACACTACTCATCCTACACACACACCATTCATCTTACACACACACACACACACACTACTCATCCTACACACACACCATTCATCTTACTCACACTCCACACACACACACACACACACTACTCATCCTACACACACTCTACACACACACACACACACACACACTACTCATCCTACACACACTATTCATCTTACACACACACTAATCATTCTACACACACACTATTCATCCTACACACACTCTGCACACACACTTTTCATCCTACACACACCATTCATCTTACTCACACTCCACACACACAGACTACTCATCTTACGCACACTCTACACACACACACACACACACCATTCATCTTACCCACACTCCACACACACACACTACTCATCCTACACACACCATTCATCTTACTCACACTCCACACACACCGACTACTCATCTTACGCACACTCTACACACACACACACACACACTACTCATCCTACACACACACCATTCATCTTACACACACTCCAGACACACACACACTACTCATCCTACACACACACCATTCATCTTACTCACACTCCACACACACAGACTACTCATCTTACACACACTCTACACACACACACACACACACACACCATTCATCTTACCCACACTCCACACACACACACACACACACACTACTCATCCTACACACACTATTCATCTTACACACACACTAATCATTCTACACACACACTATTCATCCTACACACACTCTGCACACACACTTTTCATCCTACACACACTCTACACACACACACACACACACCATTCATCTTACTCACACTCCACACACACAGACTACTCATCTTACGCACACTCTACACACACACACACCATTCATCTTACCCACACTCTACACACACACACTACTCATCCTACACACACTATTCATCTTACACACACTCCAGACACACACTACATATATGTGCACACCCACATAACTTGTTTACAAACTAAGAACATCAATGGCAAAAAAATACTTTATTGCCAGACCCTGTTTCCAATTATAAATAAAAAAAACAAAACAGGAAATTCTGCCACCGAATGGAATTTAATATAAACATGCAGTAATATATTTTCTTTGGTTTGTGAATATAAAGGGGCATTAAAGGGACAGTAAAGTAAAAGTTAAACTTTTATGATTCAGAGACAGCAACAACGCTACAGTTTACTTCTATTTTCAATATTGCTTTGTTCTCATGGTATCCTTTGGTAAAGAGCAAACCTAGGTAGCCGCAGAAGCAACAATGCACTAATAGGAGCTAACACATTGGCTGAGCCAATGACAAGATGCATATGTGTAGCCATCAAACACTAGTTCGTCCCCAGTAGTACCTTTCTGCTCCTGAGCGTATCTAGATATGTTTTTTATCAACAAAGGATAAAAATGAACAAAGCAAATTGGATACTATAAATGAAGTGAATTTGAAAGTTTAAAATTGTATGCTCTTAAATGAATCATGAAAGTTTGTCCCTTTAAGCACTTTTTAATTAGATATGAGAAGAGAGTCAAGGTTTTAATACCAGATTAACACCTTTATTTGCAATTGTTTTTCAGGAGCTCAAGGCTAGCTACGGTCATTTAATTAACAAAACTTGAATCATGTTATCATCTGATAAACTCTGCTGCGACCAATTAGGGACAGATATGTGTTAATAGTTTAGGCTTGTTAATTCTGCAATGTGCACTTCCAATTCATAGAATTGCAAAACTTAATTTTCAGAGTTAAATTACAGGAAAAGGGGGCACAATAAATAATGAAAGTATTATGCAAAGTTGTTTTACTATGTGTAATGAAACCCACATTTTTTTCTTCATGATTCAGATAAAATGTAAAATTTTAAAAGAAAAAAAGCTTTCTACTTCCTTTATCAAATTTACTTTCTTCTCTTTGTATTTTTTGTTGAAAAAAACAGGTAGGTAGGCCTAGGAGAGTGCACATGTCTGTAACATTATATTGCCAGCCCTTTTGTAAGAATGTTTTTAGCAATCATGGGCCCGATCCGATATGCAGCGTCGCCCGCAAATGCCGGTGACGCTGAATTTTGCGCTGGTTTGGTATCCTATATACGGCGTAACCTAGAAGTTACGCTCGTATATTTCTGCCATCGCCCGTAGTTTTTTGGGCCATAGGCAGGTATACCAAACCAGCGCAGTTTGGTATCCAATATACAGCGTAAGGACTTACGTGGCGAAAATGGAGAAATCTTACTCCATTTTCACCTCGCCACAAAAAGCAGCCGTAGTAAGCCTTACGCTGTCTATTGGAGCCCCGTAACTCCCTAAACTAGCTGCTAAATAAACCTAACACCTAACGCATGCGCAATGTCTATCTACCTGTCAACCGCAATCTGCTAAATAAAACCTAACATCTAACGCATGCGCAATGTCTATCTACCTGTCAACCGCGATCCCCCCGTCGCAATCCCTAATAAAATATTTAACCCCTAAACCGCCGCTCCCGGACCCCGCCGCCACCTACATTAACTACCCCCTAATGTGATCCCCCTACACCGCCGCCATCTACCTTACCTACCCCCTAAAGTGAGCTCCTACCCCGCCCCCATCTATTTTAAAATTATTAACCCCTAATTTAATCCCCCTACCCCGCCGCCACCTATATTAAATTAATTAACCCCTAATTTAATCCCCCTACCCCGCCGCCAGCTATATTAAATGTATTAACCCCTAATTTAATCCCCCTACACCGCCGCCAGCTATATTAAATTATTTAACCCCTAATCTAATCCCCCTACCCCGCCGCCACCTATATTAAATTATTTAACCCCTAAAATACTAAACTATCCCTACCACTAAACCTAAGTCTAACCCTACAAATAGGGCTTTTTGCGTGGCATTGCCCCAAAGTAAACTGCTCTATTGCCAGCCCTTAAAAGGGCTTTTTGCGGGGCATGCCCCAAAGAAAACTGCTCTTTTACCAGCCCTTAAAAGGGCTTTTGGCGGGGCTTTTTTTACAAAGTAAACAGCTCTTTTGCATCTAATCTAAATCCCCCTACACCGCCGCCACCGATAATAAATGTATTAACCCCTAATCTAATCCCCCTACACTGCCGCCACCTATATTAACCCCTTAATGACCGAGGACGTGCAGGGTACGTCCTCAAAAAAAAGGCAGTTAACGCCTGAGGACGTACCCTGCACGTCCTCGGTGTGGAAAGCAGCTGGAAGCGATCCTGCTCGCTTCCAGCTGCTTTCCGGTTATTGCAGTGATGCCTCGATATGGAGGCATCCTGCAATAACCATACATGGCCATCCGATGCAGAGAGAGCCACTCTGTGGCCCTCTCTGCACCGGACATCGATGGCCGGTATCGTTGGTGGGTGGGAGCCGAAATGGGAGGCGGGTGGGCGGCCATCGGTGTCGCGCGTGACGTCACGGGGGGCGGGATCGGGATCGTGATCGTTGGGGGCGCGCACGGGCGCGCGGCGCGTGCACGGGGGGGTGGCGGGCGGGCGCGTGCACGGGGCGGGAGCGGGTGGGAACCGCTACACTACAGAAAAGTAGAAAAGGAAAAGTAAAAAAAAAAATAAATAAACTTTTTTTAAAAAACATCTAAGGGATCTGGAAGGGGTGGGGGGTTGGTCTTGGGGGGGGGGGAAAGCTACACTACAGAAAAGGGACATATTTTATTAAAAAAAAAGCATTTTTTTTCACTAAACTGGGTACTGGCAGACAGCTGCCAGTACCCAAGATGGCGCACATTAAGTCAGAGGGGGAGGGTTAGAGAGCTATTTAGTGGGGGATCAGTGAGGTTGGGGGCTAAGGGGGATCCCTACACAGAAGCATATGTAAATATGCTAACAAAAAATGCACAAAAAAGCCCAAATATACCTTTTATTTTAGTACTGGCAGAGTTTCTGCCAGTACTTAAGATGGCGGGGACATTTGTGGGCTAGGGGAGGGAAGAGAGATGTTTGGGAGGGATCAGGGGGTCTGATGTTTCAGGTGGGAGGCTGATCTTTACACTAAAGCTAAAATTAACCCTGCAAGCTCCCTACAAGCTACCTAATTAACCCCTTCACTGCTAGCCATAATACACGTGTGATGCGCAGCGCCATTTAGCAGCATTCTAATTACCAAAAAGCAACTCCAAAGTCATATATGTCTGCTATTTCTGAACAAAGGGGATCCCAGAGAAGCATTTACAACCATTTGTGCCTTAATTGCACAAGCTGTTTGTAAATTATTTCAGTGAGAAACCTAAAATTGTGAAAAATTTTACGTTTTTTTTAATTTGATCGCATTTGGCGGTGAAATGGTGGCATGAAATATACCAAAATGGGCCTAGATCAATACTTGGGGTTGTCTACTACACTACACTAAAGCTAAAATTACCCCAAAAAGCTCCTTACATGCTCCCTAATTAACCCCTTCACTGCTGGGCATAATACACGTGTGGTGCGCAGTGGCATTTAGCGGCCTTCTAATTACCAAAAAGCAATGCCAAAGCCATATATGTCTGCTATTTCTGAACAAAGGGGATCCCAGAGAAGAATTTACAACCATTTATGCCATAATTGCACAAGCTGTTAGTAAATAATTTCAGTGAGAAACTGAAAGTTTGTGAAAAAATTTGTGAAAAAGTGAACAATTTTTTGTAGTTGATCGCATTTGGCGGTGAAATGGTGGCATGAAATATACCAAAATGGGCCTAGATCAATAATTTGGGATGTCTTCTAAAAAAAAATATATACATGTCAATGGATATTCAGGGATTCCTGAAAGATATTAGTGTTCTAATGTAACTAGCGCTAATTTTGAAAAATAATGGTTTGGAAATAGCAAAGTGCTACTTGTATTTATGGCCCTATAAGTTACAAAAAAAGCAAAGAAGATGTAAACATTGGGTATTTCTAAACTCAGGACAAAATTTAGAAACAATTTAGCATGGGTGTTTTTTGGTGGTTGTAGATGTGTAACAGATTTTGGGGTTCAAAGTTAGAAAAAGTGTGTTTTTTTCCATTTTTCCTCATATTTTATAATTTTTTTTATAGTAAATGATAAGATATGATGAAAATAATGGTATTTTTAGAAAGTCCATTTAATGGCGAGAAAAACGGTATATAATATGTGTGGGTACAGTAAATGAGTAAGAGGGAAATTTCAGCTAAACACAAACACCGCAGAAATGTAAAAATAGCCTTGGTCCCAAACGGACAGAAAATGGAAAAGTGCTCTGGTCACTAAGGGGTTAAACACATTAACCCCTAATCTAATCCCCCTACACCGCCGCCAGCTATATTAACTATATTAACCCTAATTATATTAGGGTTAATATAGTTAATATAGTTATTATATTATATATATTAACTATATTAACCCTAATTATATTAGGGTTAATATAGTTAATATCGTTATTATATTATATTATATATATATTAACTATATTAACCCTAATTATATTAGGGTTAATATAGTTAATATCGTTATTATATTATATATATATATTAAGTATAATAACCCTATCTAACTCTAACATCCCTAACTAAACTCTTATTAAAATAAATCTAATATTAATATTATTAATTAAAATATTCCTATTTAAATCTAAATACTTACCTATAAAATAAACCCTAAGATAGCTGCAATGTAATTAATAATTACATTGTAGCTATTTTAGGGTTTATATTTATTTTACAGGTAACTTGGTATTTATTTTAACTAGGTACAATAGCTATTAAATAGTTAATAACTATTTAATAGCTACCTAGTTAAAATAATTACCAATTTACCTGTAAAATAAATCCTAACCTAAGTTACAAATACACCTACACTATCAATAAATAAAATAAACTACAAATATCTAAACTAAAATACAATTAAATAAACTAAACTAAATTACAGAAAAAAACAAACACTAAATTACAAAAAATAAAAAAAAGATTACAAGATTTTTAAGCTAATTACACCTATTCTAAGCCCCCTAATAAAATAATAAAGCCCCCCAAAATAAAAAAATGTCCCTACCCTATTCTAAATTAAAAAAGTTAGCTCTTTTACCTTACCAGCCCTTAAAAGGGCCTTTTGCGGGGCATGCCCCAAAGAAAACTGCTCTTTTGCCTGAAAAAATAACACAATACCACCCCCCAACATTACAACCACCACCCACATACCCCTAATCTAACCCAAACCCCCCTTAAATAAACCTAACACTAAGCCCCTGAAGATCTCCCTACCTTGTGTTCACCCAGCCGGGCAGAACTCTTCATCCGATCCGGACGATGTCTTCAATCAAGCGGCAGTGAAGTCTTCTTCCATCCGAGCGATGTCTTCAAGCAAGAGGCAGAGAGTCTTCTTCCATCCGACGATGTCTTCAAGCAAGCGGCAGAGAGTCTTCTTCCATCCGGCGATGTCTTCAAGCAAAGCGGCATCTTCAATCTTCTTTCTTCGCTCCTCCGCCGCGGAGCATCCATCCGGCACGACGACTTCCCGACGAATGAGGTTCCTTTAAATGACGTCATCCAAGATGGCGTCTGTGGAATTCCGATTGGCTGATAGGATTCTATCAGCCAATCGGAATTAAGGTAGAAAAATCTGATTGGCTGATTGAATCAGGCAAAAGAGCAGTTTTCTTTGGGGCATGCCCCGCAAAAGGCCCTTTTAAGGGCTGGTAAGGTAAAAGAGCTAACTTTTTAAATTTAGAATAGGGTAGGGACATTTTTTTATTTTGGGGGGCTTTATTATTTTATTAGGGGGCTTAGAATAGGTGTAATTAGCTTAAAAATCTTGTAATCTTTTTTTTATTTTTTGTAATTTAGTGTTTGTTTTTTCTGTAATTTAGTTTAGTTTATTTAATTGTATTTTAGTTTAGATATTTGTAGTTTATTTTATTTATTGATAGTGTAGGTGTATTTGTAACTTAGGTTAGGATTTATTTTACAGGTAAATTGGTAATTATTTTAACTAGGTAGCTATTAAATAGTTATTAACTATTTAATAGCTATTGTACCTAGTTAAAATAAATACCAAGTTACCTGTAAAATAAATATAAATCCTAAAATAGCTACAATGTAATTATTAATTATATTGTAGCTATCTTAGGGTTTATTTTATAGGTAAGTATCTAGATTTAAATAGGAATATTTTAATTAATAATATTAATATTAGATTTATTTTAATAAGAGTTTAGTTAGGGATGTTAGAGTTAGATAGGGTTATTATACTTAATATATATATAATATAATAACGATATTAACTATATTAACCCTAATATAATTAGTGTTAATATAGTTAATATATATAATATAATAACTATAGTTAATATAGCTGGCAGCGGTGTAGGGGGATTAGATTAGGGGGTAATGTGTTTAATATAGGTGGCGGCGGTGTAGGGGGATTAGATTAGGGGTTAATACATTTATTATAGGTCGCGGCGGTGTAGGGGGATTTAGATTAGATGCAAAAGAGCTGTTTACTTTGTGACAAAGCCCCACCAAAAGCCCTTTTAAGGGCTGGTAAAAGAGCAGTTTACTTTGGGGTAATGCCACGCAAAAAGCCCTTTTCAGGGCTATTTGTAGGGTTAGACTTAGGTTTAGTGGTAGGGATAGTTTAGTATTTTAGGGGTTAAATAATTTAATATAGCTGGCGGCGGGGTAGGGGGATTAGATTAGAGGTTAAATAATTTAATATAGGTGGCGGCGGTGTAGGGGGATTAGATTAGGGGTTAAATAATGTAATATAGCTGGTGGCGGGGTAGGGGGATTAGATTAGGGGTTAAATAATTTAATATAGGTGGCGGCAGTGTAGGGGGATTAGATTAGGGGTTAAATAATTTAATATAGCTGGCGGCGGTGTAGGGGGATTAGATTAGGGGTTAAATAATTTAATATAGGTGGCGGCGGTCTAGGGGGATTAGATTAGGGGTTAAATAATTTAATATAGGTGGCGGCGGTGTAGCGGGATTAAATTAGGGGTTAATAATTTTAAAATAGATGGCGGCGGGGTAGGAGCTCACTTTAGGGGGTAGGTAAGGTAGATGGCGGCGGGGTAGGGGCTCACATTAGGGGGTAATAGATTTAATATAGCTGGCGGCGGGGTCCGGGAGCGGCGGTTTAGGGGTTAATAACTTTATTAGGTGGCGGCAGGGTCCGGGAGCGGTGGTTTAGTGGTTAATACATTTTTTTTTATTGTTAGGATAGTGAGGGGGATAGCGGATAGAGGGGTATACGTGTCGGGCTATGTTAGGGAGGCGTGTTAGACAGTACGGGAGATTTAATAATTTAGTAAGGTTTTGTAGGCGCCGGCAGTTTCTAAAGTGCCGTAAGTCACTGGCGACTCCAGAAATTTGTACTTACGCAGATTTCTGGACATCGCTGGTTTATCCGACTTACGGCACTTTAGCCTCTGACGGCGCCGTATATAGGATAGCTCGAGTTGCGAGCTGAAACTGTGGGTGGCGGGGGTTCCCTCGCTTGCGCCGCAAACTACGCTGCATATCGGATCGCGCCCCATATATATTGTGGAAACACTGCTGCCATCTAGTGATCAAAAGCCTTCTCACAAAAATGCAATAAAGGTTTTTTCAGACACGTGCACATTACCTACCTAGGTATTCACTTCAACAAAGAATAACGTAAGAATGAAAAAAATTTGATTTAATTAAATTGGAACTTTTTTTAAAATTGTATCATGTTAGCTTTTAAACATTTTATCTTACAATCTCAAAGTTTCACAGCATTGGTTTAGTAAATTAAACTCTTCTAGTCTCTATCGACTTTAACCCCTACTGAAATGCACTTTACACACAAGCCCTGGGGAACTTAATGATAAGATGATATAAAAAAAAAAACTCTGTAATTTACAGCTATCTTGCCTTGTTCGCTAATGCTGCATTAAAGAAAACATATCACTTCCCAATTAATTACTTATTGGAAATTGATAGTTGAGTACTGCTGTTCTATAATCTGTTTGGTGAATTATTTTTTAATGGCTAATTTATTAAGTTTAAATACAAGTTGTACATTAAGTAATTAATTTTAAGTGCTTCTGAATGCACAGTTGTTTATTTTCAGTCAATATCATTTTAATTTGTTCCTGGCATTTAGTACTATTTTAATATCTAGCAAAACAGTTCCTGTATGTTCAAAATAGTATTCTTCCTTCTCAGACATAAAATGAAATGATCAAAAATGTTTTAATACTTTTATAATATCATATATTTTCATAATATTTAGTAATTATTTCAATCTTATTTTTTTAAAATTTTACTATACACACTAAATGGTCAAAATGATTATTTATTTTAAATCTATTTTTGTAACAGTTCTATTGTATATTGTAGGGAAACTGCCACATGATATAGATAAGGAAGCCATCTTGAATAAGGGAAAAGTGCCAGAGCTCATTAACATATTCACTATCCAATATGGCTGCTGAGATATTTCCCACATGCTTAGAGCACTGTGTGTGACCATAGCAGGTAACAGTTCAGTGGCACATATTACCCCAAATGTGTATCTTTATGGACATTCAAATCTTAGGAATAATTAATTTGTGTACACAATGCAGTATTTTATTATAGAAATAGATTCAGAAATGTTTTATTTGTAATTAAAGGGACACTAAACCCAATTTTTTTCTTTCATGATTCGGATAGAGCATGCAAATTTAAGCAACTTTCTAATTTACTCCTATTATACATTTTTCTTCATTCTCTTGCTATCTTTATTTAAAAAGCAGGAATGTGATGCATAGGAGCCAGACCATTTTTGGTTGAGAACCTGGGTTATGCTTGCTTATTGGTGGGTAAATGTAATCCTCCAATAAACAAGCGCTATCCATGGTGCTGAATCTAAAATGAGCTGACTGCTAAGATTTACATTCCTGCTTTTAAAATAAAGATAACAAGAGAATGAAGAAAAATTGATAATAGGAGTAAATTAGAAAGTTGCTTAAAATGTCATGCTCTATCTGAATCATGAAATAACAAATTTGGGTTCAGTGTCCCTTTAAATTAATTGATGTGATCAGATTTGGAACAAGAATAAAATCTATTTCTAATTCCAAAATCATTTTGAGTGATCCAAGATTTTTTACATCTGGGGGTGATCTCGATCCTTTAGCAAACTGTATGAAATAATTTATCTACAGAAGTCCCCGCAGACTTTAAA
This sequence comes from Bombina bombina, assembly GCF_027579735.1. NCBI lineage: Eukaryota > Metazoa > Chordata > Amphibia > Anura > Bombinatoridae > Bombina > Bombina bombina. The sequence goes on from NC_069501.1 coordinate 104,882,096, forward strand.
GGGACATGAAACCCATTATGTTTAATTATTCAAATCGAGCATACAATTTCCAATAAACTTCTATTATCAATTTTCTTTGTTTTCTTGTTATCCTTTGATGAAAAGCAGGAAGGTAAATTCAGAAGTGTGCACGTGTCTGCAGTACTATATAGCAGCAGTTTTTCAATAATGTCATACATTAGCAAGAGCACTAGATGGCAGCACTATTTCCTGTCATGTAGTGGTCCAAATATGTGCACATTACCTATCTGGATATCTCTTCAACAAAGAATAACAAGAGAACAAAGCAAAGAAGTAAATAAAAAATAATAATTAAAAATTGTATTCTCTATCTGAATCATGAAAGAAAAATGTTTCATGTCCCTTTAATGTGTAGATAAACTATTTGATAAACGTTTCTAAATGATTGTAATCAACCCATTCATTTGCTTCCTGCACAACATAAATACAGTATCAGGTATAAAAAATAAATGTGATTTCACGTATAAACCAACAGATTTTTCATTCCTTACTAGAGAATTTTGTTTTTAAGAATGAGTTCCTTTGTTTTGAATAAAAAAACAGCTTATTAATTACAAAATATGAAGTGATAATTCCTTAAAAGGGACAAAGCACTTTGGCAAACAGCTGTGAAGATTTCAATGTATTCTAATCTGCTGCACAAGCACCATTCAAATGGGCTGAGCTCATTCTCTCTCTCCCCGGACCTCCACTCGGAGGTTGATTTCTGCAGCTATCTCTTTTTTACATAGTTTTTCTATAGCAAGTACTGCTGTTGTAACATTTTCATTACAGGATGCAATTTTAACAGGCACAAGCAAAAAAAGATAAATTAGCTATTTGTAAACAAACTTATTACACATCAGCAGGTAAAACAGATTCTAAGTGGATCACAAAAATATTAGAGACTCTTGCCTCTAGTTATCAACGTGTCTACTTTACCTGCCTTCGCCGGGCCAATACGCCCGCCTAAGCTTGCCTATTATTTAAAAATAATTCCAGCAAGCAAGATATTAATCTGTTGTTAATCTGTAAGAGGACTGCAGAAAAATGCTGTCTATTTTACTTCAAAAGTACCGTAATTTTTAAAATATAAAATAACTTGCTTTAATGCAGTAACATAAAATGAGTTACTTCTCTGGCTGGTTAACGTTTGTTTTACCTGGAAGAAACAGAATGTCAGCCTTTTAGAGTCCCCATAATTCATCCTGTGTTAAAGGAACATAAAACCCACTTTTATTCTTTTATGATTCAGATAGAGAAAATCATTTAAAATAACTATTCAATCTATTTCTGTTGCCAAATTTGCATAATTAGGTCCCTTTGTTGAAGGAACAACAATGCACTTCTGGGAACTGTGAGCCAATTACAAGAGGCGTGTAATCAGCAGCTAGCCCCCAGTAGTGCATTGCTGCTCTTGGGCATACCTACGTATGTTTTCAACAAAGGAAAACAAGAGAATGAAGCAAAGAAAATTATTGAGGAAATCTGAAAAGTTGTGTAGAATGGCATGATCTGCCTGAATCATGAAAGTTTAATAATAATGTTACCGTCCCTTTAAGCCTCTGTTGTAACTAATTCAATCAACAGTCTTCAATGTTTATTAGACGCTATTACTCAGCCCCAATAATCATTAGTAGAAATATCACAAATGTGAATGTTGGCCTTATTTGCAAGGTAGTTACTACAGCTTATCAGCATTTATTGGATTTTATCTTTGGGCATAACCTCAGGTAAATTAAATTATGTTTTGCCTAATTGAATTGCTTATGACATTTACAAAAATCAGACGATTTTCATTCTTTCTTGTATAAGTGGATAAGTAGAAAATCAAGACTACTTATGTATAAAGCATTTATTTATGACTTTTGTGAGATCTGTAATGGCACTTGTGTGCTGTTATCACTGCATTTCTGCTACACAATTTTCTGAAGCTCATAGCTTGTTTATATTATGATGACAGATATGTTTTCTATTATATTGATTTTTTATTTTTTTTTAAATCAGTACCTTTTTTTCATACTTCTAAGCCAGTCAGTTTCCAAAAGTATCTGTTACAAAGTACAATTATAGTTTATAATAGTTTCAAAATGATTTATTGCATTAGTTTTTTAAACAAATGTTCAATGCTGTTCCTGAGTAGGACCTGACCTGTGATTAGAGGATATGTACATATGCCGCTTCTTATTGGTCACTGAATTAGTCCACATCAGAAGCACAATGCTCATTATATATATATATAAATATATATATATATATATATAAATATATATATATATATACACACACACACACACATATAAACATACATATATATATATATATAGTTACAAAACACAGAAGGGGACTGCACTCTCAGACTGGACTGGGTACACATCCCATGACCCTGCCACATGCTCAGCCCTGGGTACTCACTGGCACTCACAGGAAGCTGTGCTGTCCCCAAAGTCTCAGGCAGTTAACCCCAGACAGGCCTGGGTGCAAGACCCATAGGGGAAATTACAAAACAAATTAATACAACACACAGATAAAGTCCAGTACTCACTTACAAGCTCTCGGCTAAGATTAAAAGCAAAAATGGAGAGGTAGTTACCACATCTGGCCAAATGGAACAAGCCCAGGTACCTTGTCAAGGTCCCTTCCAAAACCTGGGTCCCTAAAATAGCCACACATAAAGAGAACTCAATCCAACAAACTGGGAACAAGTGAAGGAAGCACAGACTTATGTAATCACCCTAGACATATACAAAACACGGAAGGGGACTGCACTCTCAGACTGGACTGGGTACATATCCCATGACCCTGCAACATGCTCAGCCCTGGGTGCTCACTGGCACTCACAGTAAGCTGTGCTGTCCCCAAAGTCTCATGCAGTTAACCCCAGACAGGCCTGGGTGCAAGGCCCATAGGGAAAATTACAAAACAAATTAAAACAACAAACAGAGAAAGTCCAGCATTCACTTACAAGCTCTCAGCTAAGATTAAAAGCAAAAAAGGAAGGGCTAGTTACCCCATCTAGCCAAATGGGACAAGCCCAGGTACCACGTCAAGGTCCCTTCCAAAACCTGGGATCCTAAAACAGCCACACAATGTAAGCTCTCAATCCAACAAACTGGGAACAAGTGAAGGGTGCACAGGCTTTTGTAATCACCCTAGTCATATACAAAACACGGAAGGGGACTGCACTCTTAGACTGGACTGGGTACACATCCCATGAACCTGCAACATGCTCAGCCGTGGGTGCTCACTGGCACTCACAGGAAGCTTTGCTGTCCCCAGAGTCACAGGCAGTTAACCCCAGACAGGCCTGGGGCAAGGCCCATAAGGAAAATTACAAAACAAATTAATACAACACACAGAGAAAGTATAGCACTCACTTATAAGCTCTCAGCTAAGATTAAAAGCAAAAATGGAAGGGTTAGTTACCGCATCTGGCCAAATGGGACAAACCCAGGTACGCAGTCAAGGTCCCTTCCAAAACCTGGGTCCCTAAAACAGCCACACAATGCAAGCTCTCAATCCAACAAACTGGGAGCAAGTTAAGGGGGCACAGGCTTATGTAATCACCCTAGACATATACAAAATACGGAAGGGGACTGCATTCTCAGATTGGACTGGGTACCCAGTTTTGGAGGGGACCTGGACGAGGTACCTTGGTTGTCCCATTTGGCAAGATGCGGTAACTAAACTAACCCTTCAATTTTTTATTTTTATCTTAGCTAAGAGCTTTTAAGTGAGTGTTGGACTTTCTCTGTGTGTTTATATATATATATATATATATATATATATATATATATATATATATATATATATATATATATATATATATATATATATATATATATATGTGTGTGTGTTGCGGGTAAAGTCAGATATTTGGTAATCCTAGCATTACCCAGGTAAAACAGTCATTATCTAAGGGGCTGTGGGCGAAGCCCGATGTTACATCCTAAATCTCCTCAGAGTGCATTGAGTCACCGTATCAAACATATATACAATGCACTGTAATTCCCCATCTTCACTATCTTTTTTTCCTCTGCCTGGGTGGGTTTAAGGGGTGTGAAGCCCCCCTTGTAAACCCTATTCCCCAAGGTTCAGTTGGGGTGGATGCCAGAGGATTGGCAGTGCGCCTTCCTTGAACCCTTCAGATGGAGGCAAAAGAAATAGTGTAGATGGGGGAATTACATTACATCAGGCTTTACCCACAGCCGCTTGGGTAATTTCTGTTTTTCCCGGATTCCTGATTTTACCCGTAACATATATATGATAAAATATTGTGTTAGCTTTCAATGAATTGCCTTTAGATTACCAAGGAAATATTTATTTGAACAATGGTTAGGTAACATCATCAAGGCAGTGGACAAGTTTTCTTCTAAGCGGAAGCCACCATTGGCAAATTCTTGGATCTTACAAACTTTATTCTCACAGACAAAAAAACAAAAATAAAAACAACTTTTTACTGAATCACAGCTGAATCTGAACAGAAAATGTGAGGTAATAATGACATTGATTATGCATAAATTGTTTTTTTTTTTTGTAAAGTGAGATTTTTTTGTTTCCTTCTTTGCCCAAAATTGGAGCAGTCCTGTGTACATGTATTTTTTTTAATTGAATTGGAATTATGCAGTGACTTCAAAGGATTTTTATAATTCTGAGATGATGAAAACATGTTATTTTAATTACATGTTGAAAAATAGTGATGGGAACAAGGCCAAATGCTAAGAAATAGTACATTTTCTGTATTCAACATACTGTTGTTTTTACTTGTATAGTTCTTTTAAGACTAACACAGGATCCTTTAAAAATAATATGTGAAGGATATCCTTAGATTATCTAATGGAAACCAAAACTATTGCTTGATTATGACAGGATTACAATAGTTTTTGTGAACAGGAGATATGACAATTTCTGTTCCTTATAATGGCGCCATATTTGCATCTGCATTACATTAGGGAGCTTTTATTATTATGAGGGCATGTTAAAGGAACAATGAAGTCAAAATTAAACTTTCATGAATCAGACAGAGCATGCAGTTTTAAACAGTTTTACAATTTCCTTCTGTTATTAAACTTGCTTTGTTCTCTTTATATCCTTTGCTCAAAAGTAAACTTAGGTATGTTGAGGAGCAGTAATGCACAACTGGAAACTAGCTGATAACATCTCGTGAGCCAATGACAATAGATGTACATTAGAAAGTTGTTTAAAACTGACCCTTTCTATCAGAATCATGAAGTTTTAATTTTGAGTTTACTGACCCTTTTCGACGTGTCTCTGCAGTTAATGGCTCCTACCTGGCTGACAAATGTCCACCTGTAAACATTTGTGTCTTGAGGGAGAGGAAACCAACCCTCCTTGTAATTTTGTTCTTTATATTCAAGCATGAGCAGTCACTCTTTTGATGCCAGTGAATCACCATTTATAATGATGTGCATCTACAACAAGCATTTGTCAAGAAGAAAAAGAGAAGGGCAACTTTGATTTATATTTACATTATATTTAATAAATTCGTAATGGTCCTCTCTAGGTAGGATTCCTTCACCAAATAAATCAAAAGTGCCGGCTTCACTCCCCTACGTGTTGAGGACAAAGGAAGCCATACATGGTCAAAATACTCTACGCGTTTCGTTACCATATTGATTGAACTACCTCAAGAGTCTTGTGGTTCTACAGAGAGACAACCATCATATACTCACGCACAGCTCCGCTGATCAATCAACTCTATCTATAGATAAAATTTATACCACGTGGCACTGTAAATGTTAAAAGAGAGTGTGTCTGCAACCAAATACTAGATGATAGTTGTAATTCAATAAAAATACACTTGCTATGAAAATATCAGCATTCCATTTTTTTTTTTTTACAATAGATGCATTAAAATGTTATAGAACTAAGGCTAAATTTTAGAAAAATGGATATCAAGATCTATATTCAGACCTTCCGTCTGTAAATTCTCCAACCTTTTAATCTAAAAGTTTTCACCTTGTCTGAATCTTAACAACCTATTAGTATCCCAGAAATGAGGTGTAATGCATTAAATATTTTTCAATGCTATGTTGGTCAACAGAATTCATAATATTTTTAAGTGCTCACAAAATCTATACTTGATTTTTCTCTTTGTCATACTGATGTAGTTTAAATGACTCTTTTATTTCAGATGATACATTAAATAGGTGGAATTACAATTATACATGCTCTTGCATTTATCTTCAACATTTATCTTTGATGTTTTATATTTGCACCTAAAAATGCACGCTCAAATGAATGCCCCTATTTATCATTCACAAATCCACCTAAAATTTGGCAATTTCGCCTGCAAAATTGTCCTACTCGGTTCCGATTCACCCAGGTGCACAGGAGCACTAAAAAGAGGGTTAAATTAGATTTTTACAGATTTTCTTTAGTACGCCTCATTAAATCGACTAGTTACTCATTTATCATTTTTTGTACCTATAGTGGACTTAATGTTCTCCTCCAAATGTGCACATTCAAGTTCTCCATAAATACTGTGAAGAGAAGCAATAGAAATCATTTCTCTTTGAGCTTGTGTTGTGTGAACATGTAGTTCTTTCTTATGTTAGCTGGGATTTCTGTGGTAAGAGAAAAAAACAAAGGCAGAGGAAGATCTACCCCTGGAAAGGCAACAACATTTACCAAGGGTATTCCTATCCCATTGTGGAGTAGATGCATTGGCAGATGACAAAATTAAACAAAAGATTCTGTATCCACAGGGAGAGTATCCAGAATCTCTATGCGCCGATTGCCAATGATCTAGAGTTACAAACTAGAAGAACAAGGGCACTGCCAGGGATGCTGAGATTACTGGTATTTCTGGTATACTGGTATTTATTGGTATTTCAGTAAACACAAATTAAAAATAACTATAGAATTTGCTTATTTCCAATGGTAAATTAAGTGCATTCACTAATTAGACAGGAGAAATGTATCATTACATAGCCTCAGCTTGCCTTTGGAAATGCACAAAAAAATACTACCATTTTTTTAAATAAATTTTGGTGCATAAATGTGCTTCTTCAAAAGGTGTACTGGGATGAACGCATAGGAGAATAAAAAGGAGAATTCTTATTGCGCTTGAAAAAACTTGCACTATATGTTTGGGTTTCTGTATTTGATCTGATATAAGTGCACATTTTATTTGTCTGCTTACATTTGTATAAACCTGGAGCTATACCCCACCACTAAGTATCCGAAATAACTTTAGTAGGACCTAATTTAGTTAGAGCTAAGTAGTTTTTAAAATCCTTATTCTTTCTAAACAAAAGTTTTGTTTTCTTTTCCCCAATATCATTCCAATACAGACGGTCAGGTCCTGTAAAGTCTATCAAAATCAGCTATTTCATATACAGAGATAACATAAATGTTATTATCTGCAGCTTTAATGGAAAACTAATTTTAGAGTTCACTTCCCCTTTACTCAATTGGCTGCCAGAGAGGTAGCAAACTTGCAAAGTAATGTATTGCAGCCCTTATTGGCAGCCAAGAGGTTAATGCACAATCCCCAAAGCTGTCTACAAATACAACGTGAAGCAAAAGGCATTATCCTCACATGCTTTTATTTAAAATTAAATCCATGCCAGACTTTAATTATTCTTTATTTCCACACTGGAGCCAACTAATATCTTTTCACTTCATTGATAATTACTTAATAACAATTATACAAGGAAATACAGAGCACTGGCTGCTCATAATTTTGTCTTGAGCACTTTGGGGGATGGAAATTGTTTTAGGGCTGATAACTATAGTTCCATGACACTTAATTGCATGTAAGCTTAGAATTTTGCAGGTTCCTTGTCTAAGTGCAATTAGAAAGATATTAAAGTGGTCACTGTAGATTTGTGGTTCTCTTGACATTTCATATATAAACTAGAATACTCATGTGTAATAGGGTTGAGGATTAAAAAAAAGCTTTGTTCCTTGATTTCATAATATACTAATGATTTATAATGTAAATGCATTGAAACAGGTTTGCAATTATCTTTTTCACATCTTATGTGCAATACATGATGACAACTTAGTACAGTTCCTATATTATTCTCTTGTTCATAGCACCAAGATATATCACAGGCTAAAATGATTATTCTAAAGTTCAGATGAAAATGACAAGACAAATGGGACTTTTAGTTCAAGCAGGTTAATAAAACCTCTATTCTCCTGTAAATTAAAGAGTGGATATTCTCTTCTGTTAAAGGAACATTAAACTTAACATTGAATCTTCCCATAAAGATGTTTGATTAAAGGGACATAGTATTTAAGATTTGTTATCATGTATATGAAAGAGCAGTGGTTAAAAGACAGCGAAAGGAACAGCATGGGAGCAACCTAAGGGTTAAAGAGACACTGAACCCAAAAAAATTCTTTCGTGATTCAGATAGAGCATGCAATTTTAAGCAACTTTCTAATTTACTCCTATTATCAATTTTTCTTCGTTCTCTTGCTATCTTTATATGAAAAAGAAGGCATCTAAGCTTTTTTCTTGGTTCAGAACTCTGGACAGCAGTTTTTGATTGGTGGATGAATTTATCCACCAATCAGCAAGGACAACCTAGGTTGTTCACCAAAAATGAGACGGCATCTAAACTTACATTCTTGCATTTCAAATAAAAATACCAAGAGAATAAAGAACATTAGATAATAGGAGTAAATTAGAAAGTTGCTTAAAATGTCATGCTCTATCTGAATCACAAAAGAAAAAAATTGGGTTCAGTGTCACTTTAAGGCTAGAATGAGTGAGATAGGAGAAGAGGGCTGGGTGTAGAAGCTAGTGCAACATTGTTGCAAGTGTAGGGAGGAGTCCCTGACCTTACCTTAAAAAGAGCTGCACGTAGCTTCCTGCCCCTCTTTCTCCTTGGATCCTGAAGCAGAGACCCCATTTTTTCTTCGCTTTGGAAATCATAGGCCTTGTTCAATCCAACATCATGCATCGTTCAAAAAGATCTGTCTTGCCTCCAGTACGGTTCCAGGAGCTGCAGTTTGCATCACCTGCAAGGAAAAAGCAAGATAAGCAGATAAGTAACCTTGAAATAGATGATGATAGTGAAGATACTATTGCACCTACACATAGCAAGACAACTGCTAATCCCCATACACCTCTTGGCCTAAATCAGCCACCTCCTGCCACTGACATGAGCAGTGTGTCTGTTCCTATAAATTAATACCAGCTTACCTGGCATTGTCCCTGAGTCCCCAGTTAACCCCTTAATTCCTGCTACTACAGGATCTATGGCCAGTCCAGTCATTGGTGGTTCAGGAAATCCAGGGCCTTTAGGGCCGCATGGGGACCAAATAGTTGGTTTAGTTACCCCTCCTCCACCTTCTAACCTCTTACCTGCATCTTCTGTCACATCCTTGTTTGCTGCCATCCCTCTGACTGCCGCATCTGCTGTTTCTCTTCTTTTCTGGCGTCCATTGCGGATATGGCTCCATCGTCTTCTCTTCTATCTTCCTCCATTCCGGTTGGCCAAATCGTGGTACCGGAAGTCATTGCCGAAAGTCGAGCTCCTTCCGGTGACGTCACAAATCCCCATTCGCAGCACAGTATCGGAACCACGCGGTCGGGTCCTCGGGAGCTCGTAAGAGGTGAGCACAACGAGAGGACACCGGGCAGTGGTAGGATTGGTGCAGTTAGGGTCGGCAGTCAGCAGGCTTTGGGCACAATCCAGCAGCGGCACAATCAGCAGGCATCAATGGTAGAGGTGGGACGCAAAAGGGCCGCAAAAGGGTTTCATGGAAGCCACATGTGAATACTAGTAATAGGGGTGGGACCCAGGCAAGGGGTTCTTACAGGGGCATTGTCCAATTACAAAGTGGGGCTCATTCTGCTGCAATGACGGCAACTGCCAGAATTAACAATAAAAGAGCTGACAGTATCAATAAGAGAAGCTCTTCTATGTCTGATTCTATAAAACCTAACACGGGTAGTAATGTGAGTGGAAGTGCATTGAGTGTGGCCGGTGATACTGCGAGTATGAATGTTTTTCCTTTAGCGCACGCACATACTAATTCTGGTGCAAATGATAATGTCAATAATGTGGTGCAGGGCAGTGTGATTATAAATAGGCAAAATATAAGCAGCATGCATACGCTGTAGGATTCTAGCAGCAGCCAGGTTTTAGGGAACGCATCTCAGTTAGGTCAATATAGTGCTGCTCATTCAGCTACTGAATCACAGGTAGGGCATGTTGCTAGTCCAGAATATATCAGCAAATGCAAATCCTCCCATTTCCCGTGTTCGCAGTGCTCGCAAATTGTTTTCTATTTTGCAGGGTGTGATTCAGCCGGAAGAATCCTTTCCAGTTATGGCCACAGCACCTGAACTGTCTGCAGCACCTAGTACCTCAGCCCAGATGCCTTCTCCTGCGGTGCCTACTCCCCAGGTCCCAGATGCTTCTCTAGTTTCGAGCGGCTTCGGAGTTAGCGAGGCAGGAATCACCTTTGACAGCTGCTGGTGAGTCAAACGTTTTTACACATGTTAGAACTGACTCTGCTGATTCCTCACTGTCTGAATCTGATTCTGATAGTGACACTTCTTTGGGAAGGGACAAAAACGTATGTATAGCATGGTAAAAAAAATGTGAGTTTCAGTCAGGAGCCTTTAGACAGTCCGCCCCTGCCCCGTCCTCACTAAATCCGGTAGTTGATCAGTTAACCCCTGCTAATACCCCCTGTGCAGCGTCCCCCCCATTAGTGCTATCCCTGAGCGCAAGGTTGCTTTGCACAGGGATACAATCCCCACTTACATGCCGTCACTTCATGCCCATTTGAATGCCAAAACTATTAGGAAAATTCAGCAAGGGAAATATGTAAATGTATTCAAATTATCTCCTGAAGCTTACAAGCAGAAGGAAAAGAGTTCTGATGGCATAGGTCCCAAAAGGTTTAAACGCCCAGAGACATTCAAGGAATGACTTATTTGCTTTAAAGTCTTTGCCTCGTGTTAATTAGAGACGTACCCCAGACAAAATCATGCTGTATTAAAATATACGGATTCTATTCACTGGATTCAGAGGAAGTTCAGTGATCGAGCCTGGAGGGATTATGATTCAGAATTCAGGCATAAGATGGCCGGGAATCAGGTCCTTACATTTGACTGCAAAGACACTCATCTGTGGCAACGCCTTGGTCCTCAAAGTTCTCCCTCCTCCAGCCCTGCTCCCTCTCAGTCCTTTCATAGCCAAAAAAGTAAGCGTAGAAACGCCTTATGCTGGGCATTCCAAGAAAATAGGTGTGATAAGGGAGGTGCCTGTAGTTTCAGACATACTTGTAAGTTCTGCAGTGGCCTCACCCAGGGTGTGATTGCAGGAAAAAAGTGAGTGTAAATAATAGGCCCCAACCCAGAAACATTGCTGTCCAGAAATGCTCCCTCTCCAGTCAGGGTGCACGCCCTTGAACCCTGGCTGTGTCTTTACCCTGACTGTCAGGCTGCTGATTTGCTCTTGGACAGTATTTCACATGGTTTTCAGATCCCTGTATCTTTCAAGAATCAGAGGTTCAGATAACTACCGTAACCTATGTTCGTTGTACCAATAACCTCAGATAGTAAAAGACAAGTTAGTAAAAGAATTGAACCTGGGGCGTATGATTGGTCCCTTCCCCCATCCTCCGTTTGCCAACTTTATTGTGTCACCTTTAGGAATAGTCCCTAAGAAGGAACCAGGAAAATTTTGCCTAATACAGCACCTCTCCTATCCCAAAGAAAGTTCAGTGAATGATGCCATTGATCCTGAGCTTAGCTCCGTGCCCTATCAATCTTTTGATAGCGCGCTGAAGCTAGTTAAGGGAGCTGGGAGAGGTGCTCTGTTGGCAAAATTGGATATTGAGTCTGCTTTTAGCTTGTTGACCCCTACCACCCTTCAGCCTTTCCACTTATGGCATGTAAATTTGATGGTGGTTTCTACGTGGATCGCTGAACTCCTATGGGTTGTGCCATTTCTTGTGCACTATTTGAGAAGTTCAGCACTTTTCTACACTGGGCAGTTGCCCGTATGGTCGGCAGGGATCTCGTAGCACACTACCTAGACGATTTCTTGATAGTGGGTCAGGAGGGGTCGAACGACTGTCTGGGTGTGATGAATGGAATGCGTAGGCTCATGTTCCACTTTGGTATTCCCCTTGCAGACGACAAATCCGCAAGGTCCTTGCACCTGTTTTGACGTTTTTAGGTATTGAAATTGATACTATAAACATAGTATGCAGGGCTTCCTTTAGATAAGGTGCAGGGTATGCTGGAGGCGGTTCAAGTGGCTGTCTCCTCTAAATACATTACCTTAAAGCAATTGCAGTCCCTCCTTGGCCTTCTTAACTTTGCCTGCAGAGTTATTCCTATGGGGAGGGTTTTTTAATCGTAGATTGGAGAGTAATCTTTGTGGAAGGGTTAACCCATCTGAAAAAATTTACATCTCGCGGGGCATGGTAGCTGACCTAAAAGTATGGGTGTTTTTTCTAAAGAACTTCAATGGCACTCTCTTTTGGTGCTCTGCTCCTATCTCTAGCCAGCTTTTACACCTTTTTTACTGATGCGGCTGGGTCTCAGGGTTATGGGGCATATTTTCGGGGGGCATGGAGTATGGGCCCCTGGCCTACAGATTGGAAGGATAGAGGGTTAACTCGCAACCTCACGCTCCTCAAACTTTTTCCCATAGTCTTGGCCGTTGAGCTCTGGGGGAAGCAATTTGCAAACAGAACGGTTGTCTTCTGGACAGATAACCTAAGTGTCGTGCATGCAGTTAATGGCTTGTCGGCCACCTCGGCCACAGTGGTGTTCTTGCTACGACATTTGGTGTTACGTTGTCTAGAACTTTACATTCAGTTTCAGTCGCAGCATGTCCTCGGAGTGAATAATGTAATTTCTGACGAGCTATCAAGGTTTGATTGGGTAACATTTAAGCGCCTTGCGCCCCATGCTGATAGAGTGGGCTTACCCTGTCCCAATTTCCTTTTGCAGCTTCTGAACCCTGGATATCCCTGCTTCCTTTAGTATGTGCCTCTCTAGCCCCATCCAAGGTACTGGACTGGGAAGGGCTCAAGTGTGTATATATAAATATATATATATATATATATATATATATATATATATATATATATATATATAGTAGAACAGAAGCAGTGAATCCCACGGACGGTCTCACGTGTTGTAGCCAGGATCCAAACAAGCAGGGCACACAGGATTTTTCATAAACACTCAGTTTTAATGGCAGTAAATTGGATCCTGGCTACAACACCGGAGACCGTCCGTGGGATTCACTGCTTCTGTTCTACTGTTTGTATTTCCTCAGTGAGAGCACCAGGTAGCTGAATTGATAAAGTGAGTGCCGTACATTTCTGCAATTTTATATATATATATATATATATATATATATATATATATATATATATATATACTCACCGGCCATTTGCTAATCAGACAATCACAATGGCAGCAACTCAATGCATTTAGGCATCTAGACGTGGTGAAGACGACTTGCTGAAGTTCAAACCGAGCATCAGAATGAGGGAAGAAAGGGGATTTAAGTGACTTTGAATGTGGCATGGTTGTTGGTGCCAGACAGGCTGACCTACTTTTCATGAACAACCATCTCTAGGTTTTACAGAGAATGGTCTGAAAAAGAGAAAATATCCAGTGAGTGGCAGTTGTGTGGATGACAAGCTCTTGTTGATGTTAGAGGTCAGAGGAGAATGGGCAGACTGGTTTGAGATGATAGAAAGACAACAGTAACTCAAATAACAACTTGTTATAACCAAGGTATGCAGAATACCATCTCTGAACACACAATGCGCCAAACCTTGAAGCAGATGGGCTACCGCAGCAGAAGACCTCACCAGGCACCACTCCTGTAAGAACAGGAAACTGAGGCTACAATTCGCACAGGCTCACCAAAATTGAACAATAGAAGATTAGAAAAACGTTGCCTGGTTTGATGAGTCTCTATTTCAGCTGCAAAATTCAGATGGTAGGGTCAGAATTTTGCATAAACAACATGAAAGCATGGATCCATCCTGCATTGTATCAATGGTTCACGCTGGTGGTGGTGGTGTAATGGTGTTGGGGATATTTTCTTGGCATACTTTAAGTGACTTTGAATGTGGCATGGTTGTTGGTGCCAGACAGGCTGATCTACTGGGATTTTCATGCACAACCATCTCTAGGGTTTACAGAGAATGGTCCGAAAAAGAGAAAATATCCAGTGAGTGGCAGTTATGTGGATGACAATGTTTTGTTGATGTTAGAGGTCAGAGGAGAATGGGCAGACTGGTTTTAGATGATAGAAAGACAATAGAAACTCAAATAACAACTTGTTATAACCAAGGTATGCAGAATACCATCTTTGAGCGCACAACACGCTGAACCTTGAAGCAGATGGTCTACCGCAGCAGAAGACCTCACCGGGCGCATCTCCTGTAAGAACAGGAAACTGAGGCTACAATTCGCACAGGCTCACCAAAATTGGACAATAGAAGATTGGAAAAACGTTGCCTGGTTTGATGAGTCTCTATTTCAGCTGCGACATTCAGATGATATGATCAGAATTTTGCATAAACAACATGAAAGCATGGATCCATCCTGCATTGTAGCAATGGTTCACACTGGTGGTGGTGTAATGGTGTGGGGGATATTTTCTTGGCATACTTTGGGCCCCTTAGTACCAACTGAGCATTGTTTAAATGCCATGGCCTACCTGAGTATTGTTGCTGTCCATGTCTATCCCTTTATGACTACAGTGTACCCATCTTCTGATGGCTACTTCCAGCAGGATAATGCACCATGTCACAAAGCTCAAATCATCTCAAACTGGTTTCTTGAACGTGACAATGAGTTCACTGTACTCCAATGGCCTCCACAGTCACCAGATCTCAATCCAAAAGAGCACCTTTGGGATGTGGTGGAACGGGATATTTGCATCATGGATGTGCAGCCAACAAATCTGCAGCAACTGCGTGATGGTATCATGTTAATATGGACCAAAATCCCTGAGGAATGTTTCCAACACATTGTTGAATCTATGCCATGAAAAATTAAGGCAGCTCTGAAGGCAAAAGTGGGTCTAACCTGGTACTAGAAAGGTGTACCTAATAAAGTGGTCGGTGAGTGTATGTATATGTTTATATGTGTACATATGTATGTGCACACATACATACATACACACATATACCAGCCCATGCATCATATCTCCTTTCCTGATACTGTATTTCCAAAATATGATTACATGGTTCAAAATATTGCAATATGCGTCAAGATCCTTGATGGACAAACATGGTAATAATGATACATTTGTGAAAAACGTGTACTTGAACATTTTGAAAGTGGAATGTATTTTTGTTTTGTGTACTGTTCCTCTCTAAAGTGGTGTGATCTGAGGTCAGTATGTCTAAAATACTGGATGCCTGACATGTTTTTCCCCACAAGAGTAATAAATATTATAGTAGGATTGCTTGAATTTCAAAGTTTTCTAAATCCACCTCTTTATTTAGTAACAGAATGAAACAAATCTGTGTATTGATAGTAGGTTGCATCTCAACTAAGCGAAACCTGAAAAATGTCACAGGAATATATGTATGTATGCAGAGTGATAACCAAGTGCAAAAGACTAGTTTAAGTGCTGATAAAACAGTCATGAAAAAAAAATATATATATAAAAACCTTTTAATGCATTTTCAAAGTGCATTGATGTATTCAATCTTTGATAAATGTAATTTACCATTCTTATATAGTTTAACACTAAAGTAAAATGGGAAGAGAATTCAGTGGCATTGGTAAATGGCATGAGACGCCACTCCCAGCCACAGGACAAACAGCAGACATAGGCAAATAGCGACCAGCAACAGCAACTTCCAA
Organism: Bombina bombina; assembly: GCF_027579735.1. Taxonomy (NCBI): domain Eukaryota; kingdom Metazoa; phylum Chordata; class Amphibia; order Anura; family Bombinatoridae; genus Bombina; species Bombina bombina. Next base: position 104,897,943 of record NC_069501.1, read on the forward strand.
ATGAGGATATAACGTGGCACAAACGTGGGCTGTCACAGACCAGTCCAGTGCACATCCAATGGGGTGAGGCCGAGCCAGCCCTGAACATCAGGAAGTAATGAGGAAGACAGCACTCTGGATAAATAAAACTTTTAAATACTTTATTGTAGATCCTTAAAAAAGAACACTCAGAGAAAGTACATTAGCATGGATAGAGGAGAGGCTCCTGACACGTTTCGTGCCCTGCGGCACTTAGTCATAGTATAGCTCCATGCCCGGCGTCCTTGCTATTTGAGGTGAACCCGACCAATCAATGGCTACTAAAAAATAATAATAATGATAGTGAATCAATCAATAACAATTCCATTATACGATTATAGAGAAATATTATGAAAAGCATATACCTATGCATCATATCCTAAACAGTAGTGTACATGTATACGCATACTTACATTGCTACAAAATAGATGGTAATCAACCGTATATTGCGTGTAGTCTAACACCACTGCATGTATGCACACACATGCACACCAAAAATTAAACCTTACTTGATATGTATATAGGCACAAGATTCCCCTCCATCAGTAAACAAGCAACATTGTGGCAAATAGTACAACATACACAGGTATAGCATTCTAAGTTGATTCATATGCTCAATTGGCTTCAAATAACAAAATGTTATTCTACAAAATAACTGATATCCCATTCCTTGTTAAGCCCCAATGGTACCCTAGTCCTCAACTTCCAAATCCAGTAAAGCTCTTTTTTTCATAGTATTTTTTTTCTATTTCCACCCCTCAATGGGGGTTTCGCAATATCAATTACTTTAACTGTAAATTTGTAATGTCTTGCAACACTAGATACTTGTTATAATGTTTTACATCTCTCTTGTGTTCACCAATCCTAGATCTCAAGGCAACGAGAAGTTTGACCTATATATTGGTCTTTACAAAAATTACACTCCAAGAGATACATTACAAGATTGTGCTACAATTAGCATAATGATCCATTTTGAAAACTCTCACTAGTGATAGTGCTCTTAAAACCAGTTCCCTGAGAAATCACTTTACAAGTACCACAATTTCTAGACAGGCATTTAAACGTTCCCTTTTTGTACAGCCAGTTTCTCTGCTTAATATTATCACTACTAGTAACCATACTGGGAGACAACATGTTGGCTAAAGTCAGTCCCTTTCTAGATACAAACTTTACATCCTCAATATACTTGACAAACACTCATCACCCTTAAGGAATAATACATTCCTTACAATTGAACAAATCTCTCTATACTGTAAGGAAAACTCAATTGAGAATACCACGGTATCATTATTAAAACTATGGTCCCTTTTGACAATGATTTCTGATTGCTTTAAAGGGTTGTTCTTTCACTGTTTTGAGTATCTTGTTTAAAGATTACAAGTCATACCCCCTAGCTGCCAATCTATTCATAAGTCTTCCAGCTTGAATATCAAAAAGCTCTTCAGAGTTAGTATTCCTTCCTAACCTGAGGAACTGACTTTTTGGTATGGATTTGATTAAATGCTCTGGATGGCATGACTTTGGCATGAAGAATTGTGTTTCCTGAAGTGGGTTTCCTATAGGTATCAGTAATTATTTTATTCGTCTCAATGGAGCCCACTAGGGTTAAATCAAGAAACTGAACCTTAGTATCCTGAATTTCTCCTGTAAATTTAATTTATTGTTATTAACAAAACTCAGAAACCTCCCAAAATCAAAAGAACCTCTGATAACAAAAATCAAATAATCTATAAATCTCATATATAAGCAAATGTTGTCAACAAAAGGGTTCACCTGAGAGTATAGAGTGCTGAGTTCCCACCATCCCTCAAATAGATTTGCAAATGAGGGGGCAAATTTTGCCCCCATTGCCTTGCCACAAGTCTGTAGGTAATAGTCACCGTCAAACATAAAATAAATGTGGGATAGTAGGAACTCAACAACCTCACACAAAAATGACTTAATTTCACTAGAATAGTTTGTAGATTGATCAAAGAATAATGAGCCAATCCCAGAAATGATGGGTTGTCTTGGTGGGTTGACTGGATCTTTATGGGTCTTAGGTAGGTGGTGAAAGACCGACGTCAAAGGGTGATTTGGTATGAGGGCCACAGCTTCATCTATGGACATGATGCCCAAAGCTGTAGCCTCATCTAAAAGATTGGTCATTTTTTTCCTGAACTCCCTCTCTGGATTGTGGGTCAATTTTCTGTAGGTATTACCCTCATTTAACTATCTGGAGGCTTCTAACAAGTATTTAGTGGCATTAACTGCTGTGATTTGTTGATTTTTGTGTTTACTCGTTGGATTTCTATACCAAATTGCATTGGGCAAATGTGGACATAATGTTGACACTATTTTTGTGAATAGTGATATGGTTTTCATGCTGCAGAAAAAATAAACATGTTGTAATTAAAAAAAATATATATAAAATGTAATTTAATTCTGCTATGAACCAGTTAAAATATAATATAGAATTATTGTATTTGAAAATGTAAATGTATCACAGAATGTATAAAAATTAGCCAGATAACTTAAAGCCAAAACTTGTGATCTTAAATGAAATATGCTGAAAAAATGGAAAAAGAGGTGATAAATAAAGAGGAAATCCATCCTACAGAGAGAGATCTTGGTTTGTAAATGTGAAACCACATCTGGATGCTTGCTCAGACTCATCTTTCTTGGGTTGTAATTTTGTGATTTACAGTTACTGTCTATGAGGTTTATCTTTAATGGCACTTCTGTCTGTTTGCATAAATAAAGAACATCATTTAAAGATTATGGAATTTTATGGCTTGGTTCATAATGCTCCAACTGATTCCCATAAGACCGCAGAGTATCAAAGGAATCATTCATTTTGTTATTGCCAGATCTTGCATCTGATTTAGAGTTTTGTTAAAAAAAAATGGGAATATATAGGGTTGGCCAAAAATATATATTCATTATGCCAGTTTTATTTTTATATTTCTGTGTTTAAATTTGCGGAAAATAGTCTCCATTTATATTAAAAAGACAGAAACCAGCTATTAAAGGAAAGCTTAGCTACAGTAACTCCACTAATATTGGCACCCTTGGTAAATATGAGCAAAGAAGGTTGTGAAAAAATTGTCTTTATTGTTTAACCCTTTTGATCTTTTGTTCAAAAAGTACACAAAAAAAAATCTGCTTTCATGGATATCAAACAATTGCAAACACCAGGTTGATCAACAAAAAAAAAATAAAAATTGTTAAATATATGTGTGGCACCCCTATGAATTCATTATGAGAAAAATATATTTGAAGTATATTCCCATTGATATTTTACTTTTTTAGTACACCTGGGTGACTAGGAACAGGAAATTGTTTAACCATGACTTCCTGTTTCACAAGGGTATACATATGAGGTAACACATAGACCAAATCCCTCTAGTCATTGATCACATTGGGTAAGACAAGGAATATAGTTGTGATGGGCTGCATAAGGTTGTTGAGCTTCACAAAATGGGAAGGGGGCTTTAAGAAAACAGCAAAAGCATTAAAAATGCCATTTCCACCATCAGGGCAATAATTAAGAAGTTTCAGTCAACTGGAAATGTTATGAATCAACATGGAAGAGGACGTGTGTTTTTATTGTCTCACACACTGTGAAGAAGATGGTTTGAGCGGCAAAAAATATCTCCAAGGATCAAAGCTGGAGAATTGCAGAAGTCAGTTGTGTTTTGGGGTCAGAAAGTCTCCAAAATTATAATCCAACGTCACTTACATCACCACAAGTTGTTTGCAAGGGTCTCAAGAAAAAATCCTCTACTCTCATCCAAAACAAACTCAGAGCATCAAATAGGATCATGTTCTATGGTCAGAAGAAACCAAAATAGAGATTTTTTGGCAATAAATACCCAGAGGTGGGTTTTTTCCACACAGAGGCCTAGAATTAGAGTTCGGCGGTAGCCGTCAAAACCAGCTGGTTTTGGGCGCCCGCTGGTATTTAGAGTCAGTGATTAAAGGGTCTAACGTTCACTTTTCAGCCGCGACTTTTCCATACCGCAGATCCCCCTACGCCATTTGCGTAGCTATCTTTTCAATGGGATCTTCTAACGCCGGTATTAGAGTCGTGTCTGCAGTGAGCGTTAGAGCTCTAACGAAAGATTCCAGCCGCCTGAAAATAGTCAGGAGTTAAGAGCTTTCTGGCTAACGCCGGTTCATAAAGCTCTTAAACTACTGTAACCCCTAAAGTACACTAACACCCATAAACTACCTATGTACCCCCTAAACCCGAGCTCCCCCCCACATCGCCGCCACTCGATTAAAAATTTTAACCCCTAATCTGCCGACCCGGCCCACCCTACGTTATATTTATGTACCCCTAATCTGCTGCCCCTAACCCCGCCGACCCCTGTATTATATTTATTCACCCCTAACCTGCCCCCACAACGTCGCCGCCAGCTACTTACAATAATTAACCTCCCTAATCTTCCGACCGCAAATTGCCGCCACCTACGTTTATCCCTATGTACCCCTAATCTGCTGCCCCTAACACCGCCGACCCCTATATTATATTTATTAACCCCTAATCTGCCCCCCTCAAAGTCGCCGACACCTGCCTACACTTATTAACCCCTAATCTGCCGAGCGGACCTGAGCGCTACTATAATAAAGTTATAAACCCCTAATCCGCCTCACTAACCTATCATAAATAGTATTAACCCCTAATCTGCCCTCCCTAACATCGCCGACACCTAACTTCAATTATTAACCCCTAATCTGCCGAGCGGACCTCACCGCTATTCTAATAAATGTATTAACCCCTAAAGCTAAGTCTAACCCTAACCCTAACACCCCCCTAAATTAAATATAATTTTAATCAAACGAAATTAATTAACTCTTATTAAATAACTTATTCCTATTTAAAGCTAAATACTTACCTGTAAAATAAATCCTAATATAGCTACAATATAAATATAATTATATTATAGCTATTTTAGGATTAATATTATTTTACAGGCACTTGTAATTATTTTAACCAGGTACAATAGCTATTAAATAGTTAAGAACTATTTAATAGTTACCTAGTTAAAATAAATAAACAAATTTACCTGTAAAATAAATCCTAACCTAAGTTATAATTAAACCTAAACACTACCCTATCAATAAAATAGATTAAATAAAATACCTACAATTACCTACAATTAACCTAACACTTACACTATCAATAAATTAATTAAACACAATTGCTACAAATAATACAATTAAATAACTAGCTAAAGTACAAAAAATAAAAAAGAACTAAGTTACAGAAAATAAAAAAAGTATTTACAAACATAAGAAAAATATTACAACAATTTTAACTAATTACACCTACCTCTAAAGCCCCCTAATAAAATAACAAAGCCCCCCAAAATAAAAAATTCCCTACCCTATTCTAAATTAAAAAGGTACAAGCTCTTTTACCTTACCAGCCCTGAACCAAGGCTCTTTGCGGGGCATGCCCCAAGAATTTCAGCTCTTTTGCCTGTAAAAGAATAAATCAATACCCCCCCCCCCAACATTACAACCCACCACCCACAAACCCCTAATCTAACCCAAACCCCCCTTAAATAAACCAAACACTAAGCCCCTGAAGATCTTCCTACCTTGTCTTCACCATCCAGGTATCACCGATCCGTCCTGGCTCCAAGATCTTCATCCAACCCAAGCGGGGGTTGGCGATCCATAATCCGGTGCTCCAAAGTCTTCCTCCTATCCGGCAAGAAGAGGACATCCGGACCGGCAAACATCTTCTCCAAGCGGCATCTTCGATCTTCTTCCATCCGGTGCGGAGCGGGTCCATCTTGAAGCAGGCGACGCGGATCCATCCTCTTCTTCCGATGTCTCCCGACTAATGACGGTTCCTTTAAGGGACGTCATCCAAGATGGCGTCCCTCGAATTCCGATTGGCTGATAGGATTCTATCAGCCAATCGGAATTAAGGTAGGAATTTTCTGATTGGCTGATTGAATCAGCCAATCAGAATCAAGTTCAATCCGATTGGCTGATCCAATCAGCCAATCAGATTGAGCTTGCATTCTATTGGCTGTTCCGATCAGCCAATAGAATGCGAGCTCAATCTGATTGGCTGATGGGATCGGCCAATCGGATTGAACTTGATTCTGATTGGCTGATTCCATCAGCCAATCAGAAAATTCCTACCTTAATTCCGATTGGCTGATAGAATCCTATCAGCCAATCGGAATTCGAGGGACGCCATCTTGGATGACGTCCCTTAAAGAAACCGTCATTAGTCGGGAGACATCGGAAGAAGAGGATGGATCCGCGTCGCCTGCTTCAAGATGGACCCGCTCCGCACCGGATGGAAGAAGATCGAAGATGCCGCTTGGAGAAGATGTTTGCCGGTCCGGATGTCCTCTTCTTGCCGGATAGGAGGAAGACTTTGGAGCACCGGATTATGGATCGCCAACCCCCGCTTGGGTTGGATGAAGATCTTGGAGCCAGGACGGATCGGTGATACATGGATGGTGAAGACAAGGTAGGAAGATCTTCAGGGGCTTAGTGTTAGGTTTATTTAAGGGGGGTTTGGGTTAGATTAGGGGTATGTGGGTGGTGGGTTGTAATGTTGGGGGGGGGGGGTATTGTATTTATTCTTTTACAGGCAAAAGAGCTGAAATTCTTGGGGCATGCCCCGCAAAGAGCCCTGTTCAGGGCTGGTAAGGTAAAAGAGCTTGTAACCTTTTTAATTTAGAATAGGGTAGGGAATTTTTTATTTTGGGGGGCTTTGTTATTTTATTAGGGGGCTTAGAGTAGGTGTAATTAGTTTAAAATTGTTGTAATATTTTTCTTATGTTTGTAAATATTTTTTTATTTTCTGTAACTTAGTTCTTTTTTATTTTTTGTACTTTAGCTAGTTTATTTAATTGTATTTATTTGTAGCAATTGTGTTTAATTATTTTATTGATAGGGTAGTGTTAGGTTTAATTATAACTTAGGTTAGGATTTATTTTACAGGTAAATTTGTTATTATTTTAACTAGGTAACTATTAAATAGTTCTTAACTATTTAATAGCTATTGTACCTGGTTAAAATAATTACAAAGTTGCCTGTAAAATAAATATTAATCCTAAAATAGCTATAATATAATTATAATTTATATTGTAGCTATATTAGGATGTATTTTACAGGTAAGTATTTAGCTTTAAATAGGAATAAGTTATTTAATAAGAGTTAATTTATTTCGTTAGATAAAAATTATATTTAACTTAGGGGGGTGTTAGTGTTAGGGTTAGACTTAGCTTTAGGGGTTAATCCATTTATTAGAATAGCGGTGAGCTCCGATCGGAAGTTTAGGGGTTAATAATTGAAGGTAGGTGTCGGCGATGTTAGGGAGGGCGGATTAGGGGTTAATAACTTTATTATAGTAGCGCTCAGGTCCGCTCGGCAGATTAGGGGTTAATAAGTGTAGGTAGGTGTCGGCGACGTTGTGGGGGGCAGATTAGGGGTTAATAAATATAACATAGGGGTCGGCGATGTTAGGGCAGCAGATTAGGGGTACATAGGGATAACGATCATAACGTAGGTGGCGGCGTTTTACGGAGCGGCAGATTAGGGGTTAAAAGTGTAATGCAGGGGTCAGCGATAGCGTGGGCGGCAGATTAGGGGTTAATAAGTGTAAGGTTAGGGGTGTTTAGACTCGGGGTTCATGTTAGGGTGTTAGGTGCAGACGTAGGAAGTGTTTCCCCATAGGAAACAATGGGGCTGCGTTAGGAGCTGAACGCTGCTTTTTTGCAGGTGTTAGGTTTTTTTTCAGCTCAAACAGCCCCATTGTTTCCTATGGGAGAATCGTGCACGAGCACGTTTTTGATGCCGGCCACGTCCGTAAGCAACTCTGGTATCGAGAGTTGCATTTGCGGTAAAAATGCTCTACGCTCCTTTTTTGGAGCCTAACGCAGCATTTGTTTGAACTCTCGATACCAGAGTTAAATTTATGGTGCGGCCAGAAAAAAGCCCGCGGAGCGTTAACAGCCCTTTTACCGCCGAACTCTAAATCTAGGCCACAGAGAGGTAGCCATATGGAAAAGAACCTAATGCCCACAGTTAAATATGGTGGCTGTTCTTTAATGTTTTGGGGCTGTTTTTATACCAGAGGACCTGGACATTTTGTTAGGATACCTGGCATCATAGACTCTATCAAATATCAACAGATATTAAATGAACACTGGTTAGATCTTCCAGCAGGACAATGATCCAAAACATACATAAAAAGGAACACAAAAATGGTTTACTGACCACAAAATCAAGGTCCTGCCATGCCCCCCCCCCCCCCGACCCATGACTTGAACTCCAAAGAAAATCTGTGGGGGGAACTGAATAGGACCAACAATGTCAGCCTTGAAATTTGAAGGATCTGGAGAAATTCTGTATGGAAGAATGGTCTCAGATCCCTTGCCATGCATTCTCCAACCTCATCAGGCATTATAAGAGAAGACTCAGAGCTGTTATCCATGAGAGCAGAGTATTTTTGTGTATTTTTTAAACAAAAGATCAAAAGGTTAAGCAATAAAGACAATGTTTCACAGCCTTCTTTGCTCATATTTACCAAGGGTGCCAATATTAGTGGAAGGCACTATATATAACGACCTGTATTACCTATATATGTTCTCATACCCAATGCCATCTTTCACATAGCATTATTATGGCAATATTGTGGCAGAGAAACCCTATCCACTAACATTAAAGGGACATTAAACACTAATGGCCAGATTATGAGTGGAGCCCTAACAGCTATGCGCAAGCAAAAAGGGGTTTATCGCAGGTGTTTGCGGGCGTCAAGTTTTCCTCTTGTATTACAAGTTGAAAGTAAACATGATCAATTGGGCACAATTGCTATTTACAATACAATGATTACCACTTTCTCAGAGCTCTGGCTGTCTCGCAAAACACAAAAAAAAATACATTAAAAAAGTACAGTTACACTCATAGGGGCATATTTATTAAGCTCCGGAGCTTGATGCCCCGTGTTGGCTCGCCAGAAGCAGAAATTATGAAGACCGCTGCTCCATAACCTATCCGCCTGCTCTGAGGCCGCGGACAGAAATTGGCAGAAATCAACCCAATCGAATACGATCGGGTTGATTGACACCCCCTGCAGGGGGCGGCATTGCACCAGCAGTTCACAAGAACTGCTGTTGCAATGATAAATGCAGAGAGCTTATGCTGTTGGCATTTATCGATGTGCAGCGCACATGATCAGCAATATCGGATCATGTCAGCTCGCACCTTCATAAATAGGTCCCAAAATAGCTATATCTAATAAAATTTTAAAAAAATATTGCAAAAAAAAGTTATAAGGGCTCAAAGATATGAGGTCTCAGGTGTTAGAAAAAAAGGCAGGCAAAGGGCTTTTAACATAGAGATTTATACATATAAATGTCTTAATATAGATACTTTTGTATAGATATATGTTTATATGTCTGTACAGATATATTTATGTATTTATATGTGTATTTATGTATTTACAGATATATATATATACACATATAAACACATAAATACATATGTACACACATATAGACATATATATATAAGTGCATTGGAGCCCTTTGCAGTTAAGTAGATGAAAACATGAAAAAAGCATATTTATGCAATATTTATTTTTAATAAAGTGTTATACTTTGTATCTGCACATAACAGAAAATGTTCTATGTATTTTTAAATAGATATTCATATATATATATATAGCACACAGAGGAAGTCCAGCACTCACAAGCTCTCAACTAAGATAAAAAGCAGCAATGGAAGAGTTAGTTACCGCATCTGGCCAAATGGGAAAAGCCCAGGTACCTCGTCAAGGTCTCTTCCAAAAACCTGGGACAGTGCAGCTTCCTGAGAGTGCTGTTTTGCACCCAGGGCTGTGCATGTTACAGGGTCATAGGATGTGTACCCGGTCTGGCCTGAGAGTGATGACCCCACCCGTGTTTTGTATATGTTTGGGGAGATTACATAAGCCTGTGCACCCTCTATTTTTCACAGTTGTTTGATTGTGAGCCTGCATTGTGTGGCTGTTTAGGGACCCAGGTTTTTGTAAGAGACCTTGACGAGGTACCTGGGCTTTTCCCATTTGGCCAGATGCGGTAACTAACTCTTCCATTGCTGCTTTTTATCTTAGTTGAGAGCTTGTGAGTGAGTGCTGGACTTTCTCTGTGTGCTATATTAATGTATTATTTTTTGTAATTTCCCTGTTTGGCCCTTGCACCCAGGCCTGTCTGGGGTTAACTGCCTGCGACTCTGGTGACAGTGCAGCTTCCTGAGAGTGCTGTTATGCACCCAGGGCTATGCATGTTACAGGGTCATAGGATGTGTACCCGGTCCAGCCTTAGAGTGCTGACCCCACCCGTGTTTCATATATATATATATCTGTATATACCTATATATAATCATGTATATATATATATATATATATATATATATATATATATATATATATATTGTAGCAAAATACCATCAGATATATGTAGAAATATGTATTTAGGAATAAATAAAACATATTCTGCTGTGTGGAGAACATTGGAATGTGAAATTTATAATTTCATGTCAGGTTAGTGCAATTGTAAATACTTGATCGTGTTTACACATGAGTAGGTTTTTTCCCACTTTTTTTGCTCCATTGACTTCAATGGGGGAGGGGAATACGTGAATGCGCACGCGATATTCTAACTTTGGCTTTTTATGTTCTTTGTAAAACGCTTACTTCTAGCTTGAGCGGGAGCGTTAAATACCTCCCCACTTATAATCTAGCCCTAAATAAATGCTAGATTGAATGATGCATTCAAAGAAAAGATTAATCTGAGAATAACGTGTAGCTGTATTTTTAAAAATTTCATTATCTGTTTAAATATCGACAAAATAAGTATAACATTTTAGGGCTTCCATTTATCAAATTTCAAGCGGACATGATTCACTGTACTGAATCAAGTCCGCAGGACAAATCGCTTCAGGAAGACAGCATACGCTTTCCGTAGTTATCATTGCACAAGCATTTCACCATGCTTGTGCAATGCCGCCCCCTATTCACTGGTGGCCAATCGGCCGCTATCAATCAGAGATAGTCCAGCACACCTGTAAACCTGTGTGCGCTGCAGGAGAGACTGCAATCCCCTAATCATAAAAATACACAGAGGCAGCAAAACCTAATACCATTTATTGGCACCAAAACATCACAATGTTTCGGGAGTTACCCCTTAAGCATGTGAATACATAACAAACACAATTGTCAGGTTTATATAGACAGGTGTGATTAACCCCTCATTACAAGTTCATCACAGCTCCATCTAGTTGTTCTCACATAAATTACAACAAATAAACACATGAGTAAAGGAGCCATATTACAAAAAAGTTGACCAATACAGGTCTCTATTTAAACCCTTAGGATAAATAGTACCCAATTTGAAGATCCAAAATGCCTCTCTCTTGTTAATAAATACCTCCCCTTCTAGGCCTAAGTATTGCTCAATAATTTGAAAATGAAACTGAGAAATCTGATGACCTGCTTGAATAAAGTGAAAAGATACTGGGGCTTCCAAATCTCTCCTCTTTATACTAGATGTGTGTTCATTCATCCGTTCACGGGCCCTACTAGTAGTATCCCCCCACATATAACAGCCCACACGGACACTTAATAATATAAATTGCATATTCGCTATTGCAATTATAGTAGCCATTAATACCAAATTTTCTTCCTGTATGTGGGTGAAAAAAGTGGCCACTAGCAGGGGCTGTCAATCATCCTGATCGTATTGGATTGGGATGATTTCAATCCGCCATCTGACAGGTGGCGGACAGGATAAGGATCAGCTGTCTTATTTTCGTTTCGGCTCACCTGAAACAATGGGCCTCAGAAGCAGCATCCGCTGCTTGATAAATGGAGCTCTAGGAGGCCTATTTACTTAAGGTCTTGCGGACCTGATCCGACAGTGCGGATCAGGTCCGCAAGACCTTGCTAAATGCGGAGAGCAATACACTCTCCATATTCAGCAATGCACCAGCAGCTCACAAGATCTGCTGGTGCAACGGCGCCCCCTGTAGACTCACGGCCAATGGGCCGCCAGCAGGGGGTGTCAATTAACCCAATCGTACTTGAATTCGGGTTGAATTCCGGCGATTCCTGTCCGCCTGCTCAGAGCAGGCGGACAGTGTTATGGAGCATACGGAGCTTCATAAATGGGCCCCTAAGTGTCTAGAAAAACAATGGGAGCTGCCATGTTGTAACTTAGGTTACCTTCTCTGCTGTGGCCAATTAGGGACAGTTATAAATAGGTCACTAGAGTGTTCAGCCAATGGCTGTGTGGAATACAACAGTGTTCTGCACTTCCATTTCTAACTGAAAAGCTCACAATTTCAGAATGAAATTACAGGAAAAGGGGACAAAATAAATAAAGTATATTGCAGAGGTTTATATAATTTATCATTTTATATTATCATCTCAAAGTGTTAAATGTCCCTTTAATCTCCACAAAGACCTGGCAGCATTAGTGGCTTTGCTGCAGATTTTGGTCTGTGGCATTGTTATGGGGATATTATGGCATTGTATTACCTGTCTGAAGCATATTAAAATATACCAGTTCTAAGCACTAAATAAATGCAAGATAGCATGACCTATTCAAAGATCAGTGTGAGAATAATATGCAGATGTGTTTTTAAAAATTAAATAAGGTTTTTAAATATTAAAAAATAAGTACAAAGTGTTAGTGTTTATAAAGCAGTTGGTGTCACAACGTTTCCTTCTCTGCTAGGGCCCCGATGTAATGTTAAAGGCAGGAAACACACCTTTAAGGGAGACACTGTTCTTGAAGTTAAAACTGCCTTTAGAGAGGCTTCATAGTACTGGAGAGATTTCTTAGAGAATCTCAGAAACCTAGAAACATTTAGATCAGGGATGGCTAACAGAGCCTCTTGCAGCCCTGTGCATTAGTTTTTTGCAGCCCCAGGGAAAAAGCAGAACTGAGAATGTGTGCCACAATTTATGTGGTCCCAGGAAAAAGCAGAACTGAGAATGTGTGCCACGGTTTATGTGGTCCCAGGTAAAAGTAGAACTGAGAAAATGTGCCACGGTTTATGTGGTCCCAAGAAAAAGCAGAACTGAGAATGTGTGCCACGGTTTATGTGGTCCCAGGAAAAAGTAGAACTGAGAATGTGTGCCATGGTTTATGTGGTCCCAGAAAAAAGTAGAACTGAGAAAATGTGCCAAGGTTTATGTGGTCCCAGGAAAAAGCAGAGCTGAGAATGTGTGCCACGGTTTATGTGGTCCCAGAAAAAAGTAGAACTGAGAAAATGTGCCAAGGTTTATGTGGTCCCAGGAAAAAGCAGAACTGAGAATGTGTGCCACGGTTTATGTGGTCCCAGAAAAAAGTAGAACTGAGAAAATGTGCCAAGGTTTATGTGGTCCCAGGAAAAAGCAGAGCTGAGAATGTGTGCCACGGTTTATGTGGTCCCAGAAAAAAGCAGAACTCAGGTAAAAGTAGAACTGAGAAAATGTGCCACGGTTTATGTGGTCCCAAGAAAAAGCAGAACTGAGAATGTGTGCCACGGTTTATGTGGTCCCAGGAAAAAGTAGAACTGAGAATGTGTGCCACGGTTTATGTGGTCCCAGAAAAAAGTAGAACTGAGAAAATGTGCCAAGGTTTATGTGGTCCCAGGAAAAAGCAGAGCTGAGAATGTGTGCCACGGTTTATGTGGTCCCAGAAAAAAGTAGAACTGAGAAAATGTGCCAAGGTTTATGTGGTCCCAGGAAAAAGCAGAACTGAGAATGTGTGCCACGGTTTATGTGGTCCCAGAAAAAAGTAGAACTGAGAAAATGTGCCAAGGTTTATGTGGTCCCAGGAAAAAGCAGAGCTGAGAATGTGTGCCACGGTTTATGTGGTCCCAGAAAAAAGCAGAACTGAGAATGTGTGCCACAGTTTATGTGGTCCCAGGAAAAAGCAGAACTAAGAATGTGTGCCACAATTTATGTGGTCCCAGAAAAAAGCAGAACTAAGAATGTGTGCTACGGTTTATGTGGTCCCAGGAAAAAGCAGAACTGAGAATGTGTGCCACGGTTTATGTGGTCCCAGAAAAAAGTAGAACTGAGAAAATGTGCCAAGGTTTATGTGGTCCCAGGAAAAAGCAGAGCTGAGAATGTGTGCCACGGTTTATGTGGTCCCAGAAAAAAGCAGAACTGAGAATGTGTGCCACGGTTTATGTGGTCCCAGAAAAAAGTAGAACTGAGAAAATGTGCCAAGGTTTATGTGGTCCCAGGAAAAAGCAGAGCTGAGAATGTGTGCCACGGTTTATGTGGTCCCAGAAAAAAGCAGAACTGAGAATGTGTGCCACAGTTTATGTGGTCCCAGGAAAAAGCAGAACTAAGAATGTGTGCCACGATTTATGTGGTCCCAGGAAAAAGCAGAACTAAGAATGTGTGCTACGGTTTATGTGGTCCCAGGAAAAAGCAGAACTAAGAATGTGTGCCACGGTTTATGTGGTCCCAGGAAAAAGCAGAACTAAGAATGCCACGGTTTATGTGGTCCCAGGAAAAAGCAGAACTAAGAATGTGTGCTACGGTTTATGTGGTCCCAGGAAAAAGCAGAACTAAGAATGTGTGCCACGGTTTATGTGGTCCCAGGAAAAAGCAGAACTAAGAATGTGTGCCACGGTTTATGTGGTCCCAGGAAAAAGCAGAACTAAGAATGTGTGCCACGGTTTATGTGGTCCCAGGAAAAAGCAGAACTAAGAATGTGTGCTACGGTTTATGTGGTCCCAGGAAAAAGCAGAACTAAGAATGTGTGCCACAGTTTATGTGGTCCCAGGAAAAAGCAGAACTAAGAATGTGTGCCACGGTTTATGTGGTCCCAGGAAAAAGTAGAACTAAGAATGTGTGCTACGGTTTATGTGGTCCCAGGAAAAAGAATGTGTGCTACGGTTTATGTGGTCCCAGGAAAAAGCAGAACTAAGAATGTGTGCCACGGTTTATGTGGTCCCAGGAAAAAGCAGAACTAAGAATGTGTGCCACAGTTTATGTGGTCCCAGGAAAAAGCAGAACTAAGAATGTGTGCCACGGTTTATGTGGTCCCAGGAAAAAGCAGAACTAAGAATGTGTGCTACGGTTTATGTGGTCCCAGGAAAAAGCAGAACTAAGAATGTGTGCCACAGTTTATGTGGTCACAGGAAAAAGCAGAACTAAGAATGTGTGCCACGGTTTATGTGGTCCCAGGAAAAAGTAGAACTAAGAATGTGTGCCACAGTTTATGTGGTCCCAGGAAAAAGCAGAAATAAGAATGTGTGCCACGGTTTATGTGGTCCCAGGAAAAAGTAGAACTGAGAATGTGTGCCAGGGTTTATGTGGTCCCAGGAAAAAGTAGAACTGAGAAAATGTGCCAAGGTTTATGTGGTCCCAGGAAGAAGTAGAACTAAGAATGTGTGCCACGGTTTATGTGGACCCAGGAAAAAGCAGAACTGAGAATGTGTGCCACGGTTTATGTGGTCCCAGGAAAAAAATAGAACTGGGAAAATGTGCCAAGGTTTATGTGGTCCCAGGAAGAAGTAGAACTAAGAATGTGTGCCACGGTTTATGTGGTCCAAGGAAAAAGTAGAACTGAGAATGTGTGCCACAGTTTATGTGGTCCCCGGAAAAAGCAGAACTAAAAAAATTGTACTTTAGAGACTTCTGGTTGGTGGGAGAACTCAAATGATCCATCTGAAGGGGATATCAGCAGATAGAGTTTACCCAGTAACACTACCTAAATATTTAATATCCATACACTAGTATCCATATGCAGCCCTTAAGGCTACTAAAATATTGATCTGCAGCGCTCATGTGTTAGGAAGTTGGCCCTCACTGCTTTAGACGTGTCCTGGATTACTTAACCTCAGACTCTAGTCCACTTTTGTATTTAGAAGCAATTTAACATTACCCCTGAAATATCTCTGTGTTCTTAACAAAAATTAGGGCAAGACTACAAGGGGATCGCTATTTTGCGCTCCTGCTTGCACGTGGACCTCGCTAGATGGAGGCTTTTTGCCTCACATAACCAAAGCTCTGAAGTTGCACTAAACCAGCGCGCATTAAATTTGATTGCACTCAAGTGAACGCATTTACTTTCAACTCGTAATACACGCGCTATTGTCGTCACACACAAAAAGCCAAGAAATACCCAATATCACTCGTACATTCGTAATCTAGCCCTTTGTGTGCTAAACCTCTTTCCACTGTCCATAATTATACTTTTATAATTTTGTCTACCAGAGTGTAGGACCTTCTCTTTCACTCATTGCCTCTTCCTGAATTCCTGATTTCAAGGATGTATATATAATTATATATTGAAAAAAAAACCTTCTGTCCGTAAACCGTGTCAGCATTATTTATTTCAACTACATAAAAAGCACTGTTTGCTTGACCTATAGCAGGGAATAAGTGGAGAGCCAGGCCTATCTAACACACTTGCTGGGAGGCTGGGACATTTTTCTTTTAGTTTGCTACTACAGAATGCAGGGTAGGGGGCCAATCCCCAGAGCTGCACTAACAATGTTGCTATGCAGCCTCCATAGTCGGAGGCCTTGAGCACTTTTTTTAAAAAAATTGCAACACAGCATGGTGTGTGCTATTATAGAATACAGAGGGCCCGGCCCACACTAATGTAGGTGGCGGCGCATTTCAGCCCTCATTTACATAGAGCGTCAGCCTTCAGGGACCTGGTAGGGCCGGATTAACCTATAAGCTGGTGGAGCCCATACTACTAAATAGGCCCATTTCCTCTAAACTACCCTAGCGGATAAACATTTGGAGATTAAGAAAAAATATAGTTTTTTTTTTTTTTTTTTTTTTTTTTAAATGCCGGCATTCTACACTGATGTCACTTCCCCTGCGCTATAAATGTTCCCTCGTGCCATTGGCACTTCTAGCCTGACCAAGGGCCAGATTACGAGTAGAGCACAAACGTTTGCTCGTGAGCGATAAAGGGTTTCGCCTGGCTTACCGCTGGTATAATGAGTTGAAAATAAACTTGATTGCTTGAGTGCAATTGCAATTTAAGCTGGAATGATTACTGTGACTTCAGAGCTCTGGTTAACTGTTTCACAAAGATGTTGCACAAAACACATCAAAATATATTACAAAGTACAGTTATACTCATAATAACACTGTCTAATACAAATTATTCACATAAAATATTGCACACAAAAGTTACAAGGGCTCAAAGATATTCATTTTTAATAAAAGTTTTAAATGGATTTACTGTAAATATATAACATTCCAATGTTCTGCACACAGCAGAATATGTTCTAAGCATTTATAAATAGACATTCCTATATATATCTGTATACAGGGAGTGCAGAATTATTAGGCAAGTTGTATTTTTGAGGATTAATTTTATTATTGAACAACAACCATGTTCTCAATGAACTCAAAAAACTCATTAATATCAAAGCTGAATAGTTTTGGAAGTAGTTTTTAGTTTGTTTTTAGTTATAGCTATTTTAGGGGGATATCTGTGTGTGCAGGTGACTATTACTGTGCAAAATTATTAGGCAACTTAACAAAAAACAAATATATACCCATTTCAATTATTTATTTTTACCAGTGAAACCAATATAACATCTCAACATTCACAAATATACATTTCTGACATTCAAAAACAAAACAAAAACAAATCAGTGACCAATATAGCTACCTTTCTTTGCAAGGACACTCAAAAGCCTGCCATCCATGGATTCTGTCAGTGTTTTGATCTGTTCACCATCAACATTGCGTGCAGCAGCAAGCACAGCCTCCCAGACACTGTTCAGAGAGGTGTACTGTTTTCCCTCCTTGTAAATCTCACATTTGATGATGGACCACAGGTTATCAATGGGGTTCAGATCAGGTGAACAAGGAGGCCATGTCATTAGATTTTCTTCTTTTATACCCTTTCTTGCCAGCCACGCTGTGGAGTACTTGGACGCGTGTGATGGAGCATTGTCCTGCATGAAAATCATGTTTTTCTTGAAGGATGCAGACTTCTTCCTGTACCACTGCTTGAAGAAGGTGTCTTCCAGAAACTGGCAGTAGGACTGGGAGTTGAGCTTGACTCCATCCTCAACCCGAAAAGGCCCCACAAGCTCATCTTTGATGATACCAGCCTAAACCAGTACTCCACCTCCACCTTGCTGGCGTCTGAGTCGGACTGGAGCTCTCTGCCCTTTACCAATCCAGCCACGGGCCCATCCATCTGGCCCATCAAGACTCACTCTCATTTCATCAGTCCATAAAACCTTAGAAAAATCAGTCTTGAGATATTTCTTGGCCCAGTCTTGACGTTTCAGCTTGTGTGTCTTGTTCAGTGGGGGTCGTCTTTCAGCCTTTCTTACCTTGGCCATGTCTCTGAGTATTGCACACCTTGTGCTTTTGGGCACTCCAGTGATGTCGCAGCTCTGAAATATGGCCAAACTGGTGGCAAGTGGCATCTTGGCAGCTGCACGCTTGACTTTTCTCAGTTCATGGGCAGTTATTTTGCGCCTTGGTTTTTCCACACGCTTCTTGCGATCCTGTTGACTATTTTGAATGAAACGCTTGATTGTTCGATGATCACGCTTCAGAAGCTTTGCAATTTTAAGAGTGCTGCATCCCTCTGCAAGATATCTCACTATTTTTGACTTTTCTGAGCCTGTCAAGTCCTTCTTTTGACCCATTTTGCCAAAGGAAAGGAAGTTGCTTAATAATTATGCATACCTGATATAGGGTGTTGATGTCATTAGACCACACCCCTTCTCATTACAGAGATGCACATGACCTAATATGCTTAATTGGTAGTAGGCTTTCGAGCCTATACAGCTTGGAGTAAGACAACATGCATAAAGAGGATGATGTGGTCAAAATACTCATTTGGCTAATAATTCTGCACTCCCTGTATATCTATACCTATATATAATCATGTATATATAAGTATAAATTTATATTGTACCAAAATACCATCAAATATATGTAGAAGTATTTATTTATGAATAAATAGAACATATTCTTCTATGTGCAGAATATTGGAACGTGAAATATTAATATTTTCATGTCGGGTTAGCGCACATGAGAATATGCAATAAGGTTTGTGCAAGTGGGTGTTTTTTTCCACTTTTTTTTCTCCATTGCTATGGGGGAATACATGAATGCACATGGGCTATTGTAAATTCAGTTTTTTGCACTTGTTTAGTTAGCGTTTGTGCGTGCGTGTGAGCGAGCGAAAACAGTTTACTTTCAACTCATAATACGAGCGCAACCCGACAAGCGTTTGGCCCCAAGTGAGATATTGGTGGGTAAAATAGATACAGAATCACACAAATAATTAATATTTATACTGGCTGAACATAAAATAATATTACCATTTTATAGCCACACATGTATCTAGAGACTTTCAGTCTCTCCATTTGGGAGTTTATAATATAGATACAGGAGTGCTCTGGCAAACATATAGTTGTAAAGCTGGACTACATGGATACGGAGGGCAACCACAGACTCCTTTCTAGACACCACTAGATATAGGCCATGTAAAATATCCAGGCAACCCACCAAAAAGATCATGTTCTTATTACCCTGCACCTTGATATTCAGCTATCTCCTGTCTTGTAATTATCTGTACTAATATCCTATATAATAAAAGGCCAAGTGTGTTTGTCCGAAGCCGTCATGCGCAGTAGAGACTGCACGCGAGGACAAGCACACCTGGCCTTCCAACTGACCTGGTATCTGGCGTCAGCGTGTGGTGGAGTAGGCGTGGCCGGGCGGGTGCGACGTGGCCAGGTGGGGCTGTACGGGGCCCGGGCATGACGCCGGGGCCGACTGCCGAGACAGAGAGCTCTAAAGAGGGGGGATAGAGAGAGAGCAGAAGAGGGGGGATAAAGAGAGGGGGAGAGAGCGTGCAAAAGAGAGGGGGAGAGAGGGGGGAATAGAGGGGGGAGAGAGAGCAAAAAAGAGAGGGGGAGAGAGAGAGCAAAAAAGAGAGAGGGGAGAGAGAGAGAGCAAAAAAGGGGAGAAAGAGAGAGAAAGAGAGGGGAGAGAGAGCAAAGGAGAGGGGGGGATATAGAGAGAGAGCAAGGGGGTGGGACCCGCCTGTACTGCAAAAAATAACCCGTGTACACAGGCTTTAGGACTAAGTATTAACCATAAAGAAACCACTCCCCTGGCCTTTTGTGTTGTAATGCCATTCACACCTGGTAAAACTTTACAAATTTCTTTAGAGTTGTATTATAAATACCCCAGCGGATGTTGTTTTGCTCATTGGCCAACCTTGGTCTCATATTTTATTTGTTTTTGTTTTCTGATGAAGCAGGAGGTATGGCTAACCACAAGTCAAACCCTCCCACCTCCATTAAATGAACAGAACATACTTCCTACTTCATGGCTTCCATTCTAATTGAGCAGGAGGGGGACAGCAGTGAAATGGACCTCAGGCTGGAAATAAGAGGCAGCAGTCACAGAAGCATTAAGATGTCCTATTGTTTGTGTATGTCTCCCTTTGTGTGTTCTGTGTCCCCCCTCTGTGTGCATGTCCCTGTGTGTTTGTTGTGCCTGTATGTGTTCTGTTTCCCCCTGTGTTTTTTGTGTGTCCGTCTGTGTGTATGTTATGAGTCCCAGTGTGTGTATGTCCCCATGTGTGTGTTGTATGCCCATGTGTGTTATTCTGTGCCCAATATGTATGTTCTTGTGTGTTCTGTGTCCCTTTGGGAATGTCCCCTGTGTGTGTTCTGTGTCCCCCTGTTTGTATCCATTCCTGTATTTGTCTACATGCATGTGTGTATGTGTCCCTGTATGTTTCTGTGTCTGCATGTATAATATGTGTGTGTGTCTATCCCTGTATTTGTGTCTGTGTGACTGCATGTAGCTGTATGTATCTAGTATGTTTGTGTCTGTGTGTCTACATGTATGTGTATGTATCTATACCTGTATGTGTGTGTCTACCCCTGTGTGTGTGTGTGTGTATCCCTCGTGTGTGCATGTGTGTATCTATCCCTGTGTGTTTGTGTGTCTGCATGTGTATGCATGTATGTGTCTCTACCTATATGTGTCTGTCTGCAAGTGTTTGTGAATGCATGCATGTGTGTATATCCCTGTATGTGTCTGTTTGCTGGTATATGTGTGTGTGTGCGCATGTAAGTATGTGTGTATATATCCCTGTATGTGTCAGTCTGCAGGTGTGCGTGTATCTATGCCTGTATGTTTGTGTGCCTGCATGTATGTGAGTGTGTGTGTTTAGCCCTGGTGTATGTTTGTGTGTGTGTGTATCCCACCTCTGTGTGCTTTTATGTCAATCATTACCCATGAGTGTTTGTGTGTGCATTGCTACTTTCTTGGCTCTGCCTGCTGCCATATGAACTGTCCAGTCTTCTCATGGTTAAATAAGGCCTCAGCTTGTTGCCAGAGGAAAATGTTTTTTTTCTCTTTTTAGGTAAGAGACTTTCGGCCAGATTACTAGTTTTGCGTTATGAGCTGTGTGGTACTAACTTGCACGTTATTGTCACCGCTCACTTACCTACAGCGCTGGTATTACAGGTTTTCAGAAACCCGGCGTTATTAGGAAGAAGTGAGCGTAGAGCAAAATTGAGCTCCATACAGCACTCCAATACCAGCGCTGGTTAAGTCAGCGGTGAGCTGGTTGTACGTGCTTGTGCACGATTTCCCCATAGACATCAATGGGGAGAGCCGGCTGAGAAAAAGTCTAAACCACCTGCAATAAAGCAGCGTAAAGCTCCGTAACGCAGGCCCCATTGATGCCTATGGGGAAACACATTTTATGTTTACACCTAACACCCTAACATGAACCCCAGTCTAAACACCATTAATCTTACAATTATTAACCCCTAATCTGCCGCCCCCAACATCAGCGACACCTACATTATATTTATTAAACCCTAATCTGCCACTCCGGACATCGCCGACACCTACATTATACTTATTAACTGCTAATCTGCTTCCCCCAACATCACCGACACCTACATTATATTTATTAACCCCTAAAGTCTAACCCTAACCCCCCTAAAATAAATTAAATAAAAGAAATCTAAATAAACTTACTATTAATAAACTAAATAATTCCTATTTAAAACTAAATACTTACCTGTTAAAATAAACCCCTTATATTGTAGCTAGCTTAGGGTTTATTTTTTTTTACAGGCAAGTTTGTATTTATTTTAACTAGGTAGAATAGTTACTAAATAGTTATTAATTATTTAATAAATACCTAACTAAAATAAATACAAATTGTCCTGTAAAATACAACCTAACCTGTTTTACACTAACACCTAACCTAACCCTACAATTAAATAAATTCCCTAAATTAAATACAATTAACTAAATTCAAAACAATTAGCTAAATTACAAAAAACAAACAAACACTAAATTACAGAAAATAAAAAACAAATTACAAGATCTTTAAACTAATTACACCTAATCTAATAGCCCTATCAAAATAAAAAATTGGAACAGTGAATAGACTGCAAGCTCAATCCTATTGGCCTTATTGCATCAGCCAATAGGATTTTTGCAACCTTAATTCCGATTGGCTAATAGAATTCTATCAGCCCAATCGGAATCTAAGGGACGCCATCTTGGATGACGTCACTTAAAGAAACATTCATTCCAAGAAGAAGCAATTGATTGAAGAGGATGCTCCGCGACGGATGTCTTGAAGATGGAGCGCTCCACGTCAGAAGGATGAAGATAGAAGACGCCGTCTGGGTGAAGACTTCTGCCCACCTGGAGACCACTTCTGCGGCTTTGTTGAGGACATCTTGCGCTTGGATGAAGACTTTCTCCCGGTAAATGGATCTTTGGGGGTTAGTGTTAGGATTTTTTAAGGGTGTAATGGGTGGGTTTTATTTTTAGGTTAGGGCTTTGGGCCGCAATAGAGCTAAATGCCCTTTTAAGGGCAATGCCCATCCAAATGCTCTCTTTCAGGGCAATAGGGAGTTTAGTTTTTTTTTAGTTAGGGTTTTATTTGGGGGGTTGGTTGTGTGGGTTGGTGGGTTTTACTGTTGGGGGGGTTGTTTGTATTTTTTTTTTTACAGGTAAAAGAGCTGATTTCTTTTGGGGCAATGCCCTGCAAAAGGCCCTTTTAAGGGCTATTGTAGTTTAGTTTAGGCTAGGTTTTTTTTTATTTTGGGTGGGCTTTTTTTATTTTGTTAGGGCTATTAGATTAGGTGTAATTAGTTTAAAGATCTTGTAATTTGTTTTTTTATTTTCTGTAATTTAGTGTTTTTTGTGTTTAATTTAGCTAATTGTATTGAATTTAGTTCATTGTATTTAATTTAGGGAACTTATTTAATTGTAGGGTTAGGTTAGGTGTTAGTGTAAGACAGGTTAGGTTTTATTTTACAGGACACTTTGTATTTATTTTAGCTAGGTAGTTATAAATTAGTTAATAACTATTTAGTAACTATTCTACCTAGTTAAAATAAATACAAACTTGCCTGTAAAATAAAAATAAACCCTAAGTTAGATACAATGTAACTATTAGTTATATTGTAGCTAGCTTAGGGTTTATTTTATAGGTAAGTATTTAGTTTTAAATAGGAATAATTTAGGTAATTATTGTTGGTTTTATTTATATTTATTATATTTAAGTTAGGGGATGTTAGGGTTAGGGTTAGACTTAGATTTAGGGGTTAATAAATTTAATAAAGTGGCGGCGACGTTGGGGGCAGCAGATTAGGGGTTAATAAATGTAGGTAGGTGGCGGCGATGTTAGGGACAGCAGATTAGGGGTTAATAATATTTAACTAACGTTTGCGATGCGGTGAGTGTGGCAGTTTAGAGGTTAATATGTTTATTATAGTGGCTGCGAAGTCCGAAGCGACAGATTAGGGGTTAATAATTTTATTTTAGTGCTTGCGATGCGGGAGAGCCTCGGTTTAGGAGTTAATAGGTAGTTTGTGCGTGTTGGTGTACTTTTTACCACTTTAGTTATGAGTTTTATGCTACAGCGTTGTAGTGTAAAACTCATAACTACTGACTTTAAAATGCGGTATGAATCTTGCGGGATAGGGTGTACCGCTCACTTTTTGGCCTCCCAGGACAAGCTCATAATACCGGCGCTATGGAAGTCACATAGAAAAAAGACTATACGAAATTTGCGTAAGTTGATTTTCGGTTAAGGCCAAAAAAGTGTGCGGTTTGTCCCTAAATCTGCAAGACTCGTAATAGCAGCGGTAGTAAAAAAGCAGCGTTATGAGGCTTAACGCTGCTTTTTTACTCATAACGCAAGACTCGTAATCTAGCCATTTGTTTACATTATTTATAAGTATATACAAATTGTGTTTATTCTCAGTACAAATGATGTAAGCCTACGAAAATATATAAATATATTGGCTTTTGTAGTCAGATGTTTAAAAAACAAAATTTATACTTACCTGATAAATTTCTTTCTTTCTGGATATGGAGAGTCCACAACGTCATTCAAATACTAGTCGGAATATCACTCCTGGCCAACAGGAGGAGGCAAAGAGCACCACAGCAAAGCTGTTAAGTGTCATTCCCCTACCCATAATCCCCAGTCATTCGACTAAAGGGAAATGGAAAAAGAATAACACAAAGGTGTAGAGGTGCCTGAGGTTTAGTAAAAAATAACTGTCTTAATAAAGGGTGGGGTCGTGGACTCTCCATATCTGCAAAAAAATTTTTTTTTCAGGTAAACATACATTTTGTTTTCTTTCCTAAGATATGGAGAGTCCACAACGTCATTTAATTACTAGTGGGAACCAATACCCAAGCTAGAGGACACAGAATGAACAGGAAGGGAAAACAAGACAGGCACCCCCGCTTGTAGAACCTTTCTCCCAAAAGAGGCCTCAGCTGAGGCAAAAAGTATCAAATTTGGAAAATTTGGAAAAAGTATGCAGAGAGGACCAAGTTGCAGCCTTGCAAATCTGTTCCACAGAAGCTTCATCTTTGAAAGCCCAAGAAGAGAAGACAGCCATAGTGAAATGAGGCTGCTGTCCAGCAGACTCATAAGAAAAAACGAATCATACTTCTCAACCAGAGGGCAAGAGAAGTAGAAGTAGCCTTCTGACCCTTACGCTTTCCTGAGAAACAAACAAACAGGGCAGAAGACTGGCAAAAATCCTTAGTCGCCTGTAGGTAGAATTTTAGAGCATGCACAACATCCAAGTTGTGCAACAGACGTTCTTTATGAGAAGAAGGATTGGGACAGAGAGAAGGATTAATATTTCTACCCTAAACCACTTTAGGAAGAAACCCCCAATTTAGTACAAAGAACTGCCTTATCCACATGAAAGATAAGGTAAGGCGAATCACACTGCAAAGCCGAGAGTTCTGAAACTCTCAGAGCAGAAGAGATAGCAATAAGAAACAAAACCTTCCAAGATAGCAACTTAATATCTATGGAATGCATTGGCTCAACGGAGCCTGCTGCAAAAACTTTAAGAACAAGATTAAGGCTCCAAGGAGGAGCAACAGGTTTAAACACAGGCCTGATTCTGACCAGGGCCTGACAAAAAGATTGAACATCTGGCAACATCCGCCAGACGCTTGTCAACAAAATAGATAATGCACAAATCGACCTTTCAGAGAACTGACTGACAACCCTTTCTCCAGACCTTCCTGGAGAAAAGACAAAATTCTAGGAATCCTGACCCTACTCCAAGAGTAGCCCTTCACCACAATAAAGGTATTTACGCCATACCTTAGGGTAAATTGTTTGAGTAACAGACTTGCAACTCTGGATCATGGTCTCAATGCCCGCCTCAGAAAATCCACGCTTAGACAGAAACTAAGCGTTCAATCTCCAAGCAGTTCAGCTTCAGAGAAACAAGATTTGAATGGAGGAATGGACCCTGAGTTAGGAGGTCCTTCCTTAGAGGCAACCTCCAAGGTGGCCGAGAAGGACATCTTCACTAGGTCTGCATACCAGATCCTGTGAGACCATGCAGGAGCTATGAGAATTACAGATGCTCTCTCTTGTTTGATACGAGCACTAACTTGTGAAAGGAGCGCAAATGGAGGAAACAGGTATGCTAGACCGAAATCCCAAGGAACCGCCAGAGCATCTATTAGATCGGCCTGAGGATCTCTTCACCTTGAACCGTACCTTGGAAGCTTGGCGTTCGGCTGAGACGCCATCAGATCCAACTCCGGCATCCCCATTTGAGGGTTAACTTGGAGAACACCTCCGAGAAAATTCTGGGAGCTGTGGCAAGGCCAAACAGAAGAGCCACAAACTGAAAGTGTTTGTCTAGAAAAGGCGAATCTCAGGTATTTGTGATGATCCCCTGTGGATGGGAACATGAAGATACGAGTCCTTCAGGTATATGATCTTCATGAACTGACTCTCTTGGACCAAAGGAAGAATGGAACGAATGGTTTCCATTTTGATGGACAGTACCCTGAGAAACTTGTAGAGCTACTTTAGGTCTAAAATGGTTCGAAAAGTTCCCTCTTTTTTGGGAACCACAAACAGATTTGAAAAGAATCCTAGACCCTGTTCCCTTACTGTAACTGGAAACAATCACTCCCAGGGAGGAAAGGTCCTGATGCAGTTCAAGAATGCCTCTCTTTTTACCTGGTCTGCAGAAAATCTTGAGAGGTGGAATCTGCCCCTGGGAGGAAAAGTTTTTAATTCTATTTTGTAACCCTGAGATACTATGTCCACAGCCTAAGGATTTGGGACATCTCATCTTCATGTTTGACAAAACAGGGAAAGTCTGCCCCCCACTTGATCCAAACCCGGACCAGGGGCCGACCCTTAATTCTAACTTAGACTCAACTGAGGGTATTCTTTGATTGCTTCCCCTTATTTGAAGACTGATTGGGCTTCCAAGATGACTTGGACCTGCTCCTGCTTGGAAGAGGGAGAGGAAGACTTTTGACCTTTGAAGTTACGAAAGGAACCCAAAATTACTTTGATGTCCTTTGAGTCTGTTCTTCTTGTCTTGAGGTAGAAAAGATCCTTTTCCACTGGTAATATCAGAAATTATTTCTGCCAGACCAGGTCCGAACAAGGTCTTCCCCTTGTAAGGAAGCGCCAGAAGCTTGGACTTAGAGGTAACATCAGCTGACCAAGATTTTAGCCACAAACGCGTGCGCTCACACGCACGCGTTTGTGCGTGCGTGTGAGCGAGCGAAAACAGTTTACTTTCAACTCATAATACGAGCGCAACCCGACAAGCGTTTGGCCCCAAGTGAGATATTGGTGGGTAAAATAGATACAGAATCACACAAATAATTAATATTTATACTGGCTGAACATAAAATAATATTACCATTTTATAGCCACACATGTATCTAGAGACTTTCAGTCTCTCCATTTGGGAGTTTATAATATAGATACAGGAGTGCTCTGGCAAACATATAGTTGTAAAGCTGGACTACATGGATACGGAGGGCAACCACAGACTCCTTTCTAGACACCACTAGATATAGGCCATGTAAAATATCCAGGCAACCCACCAAAAAGATCATGTTCTTATTACCCTGCACCTTGATATTCAGCTATCTCCTGTCTTGTAATTATCTGTACTAATATCCTATATAATAAAAGGCCAAGTGTGTTTGTCCGAAGCCGTCATGCGCAGTAGAGACTGCACGCGAGGACAAGCACACCTGGCCTTCCAACTGACCTGGTATCTGGCGTCAGCGTGTGGTGGAGTAGGCGTGGCCGGGCGGGTGCGACGTGGCCAGGTGGGGCTGTACGGGGCCCCGGGCATGACGCCGGGGCCGACTGCCGAGACAGAGAGCTCTAAAGAGGGGGGATAGAGAGAGAGCAGAAGAGGGGGGATAAAGAGAGGGGGAGAGAGCGTGCAAAAGAGAGGGGGAGAGAGGGGGGAATAGAGGGGGGAGAGAGAGCAAAAAAGAGAGGGGGAGAGAGAGAGCAAAAAAGAGAGAGGGGAGAGAGAGAGAGCAAAAAAGGGGAGAAAGAGAGAGCAAAAGAGAGGGGAGAGAGAGCAAAGGAGAGGGGGGATAGAGAGAGAGCAAGGGGTGGGACCGCTGTACTGCAAAAAATAACCCGTGTACACAGGCTTTAGGACTAGTATTAACCATAAAGAAACCACTTGGCCTTTTGTGTGTAATGCCCATTCACACCTGTAAACTTTACAAATTTCTTTAGAGTTGTATTATAAATACCCCAGCGGATGTTGTTTTGCTCATTGGCCAACCCTTGGTCTCAATTATTTGTTTTTGTTTTCTGATGAAGCAGGAGGTATGGCTAACCACAAGTCAAACCTCCCACCTCCATTAAATGAACCAGAACATACTTCCTACTTCATGGCTTCCATTCTAATTGAGCAGGAGGGGGACAGCAGTGAACTGGACCTCAGGCTGGAAATAAAGAGGCAGCAGTCACAGAAGCATTAAAGATGTCCTATTGTTTGTGTATGTCTCCCTTTGTGTGTTCTGTGTCCCCCTCTGTGTGCATGTCCCTGTGTGTTTGTTGTGCCTGTATGTGTTCTGTTTCCCCCTGTGTTTTTGTGTGTCCGTCTGTGTGTATGTTCTGAGTCCCAGTGTGTGTATGTCCCCATGTTTGTGTTGTATGCCCATGTGTGTATTCTGTGCCCATATGTATGTTCTTGTGTGTTCTGTGTCCCTTTGGGAATGTCCCTGTGTGTGTTCTGTGTCCCCCTGTTTGTATCCATTCCTGTATTTGTCTACATGCATGTGTGTATGTGTCCCTGTATGTTTCTGTGTCTGCATGTATAATATGTGTGTGTGTCTATCCCTGTATTTGTGTCTGTGTGACTGCATGTAGCTGTATGTATCTAGTATGTTTGTGTCTGTGTGTCTACATGTATGTGTATGTATCTATACCTGTATGTGTGTGTCTACCCCTGTGTGTGTGTGTGTGTATCCCTCGTGTGTGCATGTGTGTATCTATCCCTGTGTGTTTGTGTGTCTGCATGTGTATGCATGTATGTGTCTCTACCTATATGTGTCTGTCTGCAAGTGTTTGTGAATGCATGCATGTGTGTATATCCCTGTATGTGTCTGTTTGCTGGTATATGTGTGTGTGTGCGCATGTAAGTATGTGTGTATATATCCCTGTATGTGTCAGTCTGCAGGTGTGCGTGTATCTATGCCTGTATGTTTGTGTGCCTGCATGTATGTGAGTGTGTGTGTTTAGCCCTGCGTGTATGTTTGTGTGTGTGTGTATCCCACCTCTGTGTGCTTTTATGTCAATCATTACCCATGAGTGTTTGTGTGTGCATTGCTACTTTCTTGGCTCTGCCTGCTGCCATATGAACTGTCCAGTCTTCTCATGGTTAAATAAGGCCTCAGCTTGTTGCCAGAGGAAAATGTTTTTTTTCTCTTTTTAGGTAAGAGACTTTCGGCCAGATTACGAGTTTTGCGTTATGAGCTGTGTGGTACTAACTTGCACGTTATTGTCACCGCTCACTTACCTACAGCGCTGGTATTACAGGTTTTCAGAAACCCGGCGTTATTAGGCAAGAAGTGAGCGTAGAGCAAAATTGAGCTCCATACCGCACTCCAATACCAGCGCTGGTTAAGTCAGCGGTGAGCTGGTTGTACGTGCTTGTGCACGATTTCCCCATAGACATCAATGGGGAGAGCCGGCTGAGAAAAAGTCTAACACCTGCAATAAAGCAGCGTAAAGCTCCGTAACGCAGCCCCATTGATTCCTATGGGGGAAACACATTTTATGTTTACACCTAACACCCTAACATGAACCCCCAGTCTAAACACCATTAATCTTACAATTATTAACCCCTAATCTGCCGCCCCCCAACATCAGCGACACCTACATTATATTTATTAAACCCTAATCTGCCACTCCGGACATCGCCGACACCTACATTATACTTATTAACTGCTAATCTGCTTCCCCCAACATCACCGACACCTACATTATATTTATTAACCCCTAAAGTCTAACCCTAACCCCCCTAAAATAAATTAAATAAAAGAAATCTAAATAAAACTTACTATTAATAACTAAATAATTCCTATTTAAAACTAAATACTTACCTGTTAAATAAACCCTTATATTGTAGCTAGCTTAGGGTTTATTTTTTTTTACAGGCAAGTTTGTATTTATTTTAACTAGGTAGAATAGTTACTAAATAGTTATTAATTATTTAATAAATACCTAACTAAAATAAATACAAATTGTCCTGTAAAATACAACCTAACCTGTTTTACACTAACACCTAACCTAACCCTACAATTAAATAAATTCCCTAAATTAAATACAATTAACTAAATTCAAAACAATTAGCTAAATTACAAAAAAACAAACAAACACTAAATTACAGAAAATAAAAAACAAATTACAAGATCTTTAAACTAATTACACCTAATCTAATAGCCCTATCACAATAAAAAATTGGAACAGTGAATAGACTGCAAGCTCAATCCTATTGGCTTATTGCATCAGCCAATAGGATTTTTTGCAACCTTAATTCCGATTGGCTAATAGAATTCTATCAGCCAATCGGAATCTAAGGGACGCCATCTTGGATGACGTCACTTAAAGAAACATTCATTCCAGAAGAAGCAATTGATTGAAGAGGATGCTCCGCGACGGATGTCTTGAAGATGGAGCCGCTCCACGTCAGAAGGATGAAGATAGAAGACGCCGTCTGGGTGAAGACTTCTGCCCACCTGGAGGACCACTTCTGCCGGCTTTGTTGAGGACATCTTGCCGCTTGGATGAAGACTTCTCCCGGTAAATGGATCTTTGGGGGTTAGTGTTAGGATTTTTTAAGGGTTGTAATGGGTGGGTTTTATTTTTAGGTTAGGGCTTTGGGCCGCAATAGAGCTAAATGCCCTTTTAAGGGCAATGCCCATCCAAATGCTCTTTTCAGGGCAATAGGGAGTTTAGTTTTTTTTAGTTAGGGTTTTATTTGGGGGGGTTGGTTGTGTGGGTGGTGGCTTTTTACTGTTGGGGGGGTTGTTTGTATTTTTTTTTTACAGGTAAAAGAGCTGATTTCTTTGGGGCAATGCCCTGCAAAAGGCCCTTTTAAGGGCTATTGGTAGTTTAGTTTAGGCTAGGTTTTTTTTTATTTTGGGTGGGCTTTTTTTATTTTGATAGGGCTATTAGATTAGGTGTAATTAGTTTAAAGATCTTGTAATTTGTTTTTTATTTTCTGTAATTTAGTGTTTTTTGTGTTTAATTTAGCTAATTGTATTGAATTTAGTTCATTGTATTTAATTTAGGGAACTTATTTAATTGTAGGGTTAGGTTAGGTGTTAGTGTAAGACAGGTTAGGTTTTATTTTACAGGACACTTTGTATTTATTTTAGCTAGGTAGTTATAAATTAGTTAATAACTATTTAGTAACTATTCTACCTAGTTAAAATAAATACAAACTTGCCTGTAAAATAAAAATAAACCCTAAGTTAGATACAATGTAACTATTAGTTATATTGTAGCTAGCTTAGGGTTTATTTTATAGGTAAGTATTTAGTTTTAAATAGGAATAATTTAGGTAATTATTGTTGGTTTTATTTATATTTATTATATTTAAGTTAGGGGATGTTAGGGTTAGGGTTAGACTTAGATTTAGGGGTTAATAAATTTAATAAAGTGGCGGCGACGTTGGGGGCAGCAGATTAGGGGTTAATAAATGTAGGTAGGTGGCGGCGATGTTAGGGACAGCAGATTAGGGGTTAATAATATTTAACTAACGTTTGCGATGCGGGAGTGTGGCAGTTTAGAGGTTAATATGTTTATTATAGTGGCTGCGAAGTCCGAAGCGACAGATTAGGGGTTAATAATTTTATTTTAGTGCTTGCGATGCGGGAGAGCCTCGGTTTAGGAGTTAATAGGTAGTTTATGCGTGTTGGTGTACTTTTTACCACTTTAGTTATGAGTTTTATGCTACAGCGTTGTAGTGTAAAACTCATAACTACTGACTTTAAAATGCGGTATGAATCTTGCGGGATAGGGTGTACCGCTCACTTTTTGGCCTCCCAGGACAAGCTCATAATACCGGCGCTATGGAAGTCACATAGAAAAAAGACTATACGAAATTTGCGTAAGTTGATTTTCGGTAAGGCCAAAAAAGTGTGCGGTGTCCCTAAATCTGCAAGACTCGTAATAGCAGCGGTAGTAAAAAAGCAGCGTTATGAGGCTTAACGCTGCTTTTTTACTCATAACGCAAGACTCGTAATCTAGCCATTTGTTTACATTATTTATAAGTATATACAAATTGTGTTTATTCTCAGTACAAATGATGTAAGCCTACGAAAATATATAAATATATTGGCTTTTGTAGTCAGATGTTTAAAAAACAAAATTTATACTTACCTGATAAATTTCTTTCTTTCTGGATATGGAGAGTCCACAACGTCATTCAAATACTAGTCGGAATATCACTCCTGGCCAACAGGAGGAGGCAAAGAGCACCACAGCAAAGCTGTTAAGTGTCATTCCCCTACCCATAATCCCCAGTCATTCGACTAAAGGGAAATGGAAAAAGAATAACACAAAGGTGTAGAGGTGCCTGAGGTTTAGTAAAAATAACTGTCTTAATAAAGGGTGGGGTCGTGGACTCTCCATATCTGCAAAAAAATTTTTTTTTCAGGTAAACATACATTTTGTTTTCTTTCCTAAGATATGGAGAGTCCACAACGTCATTTAATTACTAGTGGGAACCAATACCCAAGCTAGAGGACACAGAATGAACAGGAAGGGAAAACAAGACAGGCACCCCCGCTTGTAGAACCTTTCTCCCAAAAGAGGCCTCAGCTGAGGCAAAAGTATCAAATTTGGAAAATTTGGAAAAAGTATGCAGAGAGGACCAAGTTGCAGCCTTGCAAATCTGTTCCACAGAAGCTTCATCTTTGAAAGCCCAAGAAGAGAAGACAGCCATAGTGAAATGAGGCTGCTGTCCAGCAGACTCATAAGAAAAACGAATCATACTTCTCAACCAGAGGGCAAGAGAAGTAGAAGTAGCCTTCTGACCCTTACGCTTTCCTGAGAAACAAACAAACAGGGCAGAAGACTGGCAAAAATCCTTAGTCGCCTGTAGGTAGAATTTTAGAGCATGCACAACATCCAAGTTGTGCAACAGACGTTCTTTATGAGAAGAAGGATTGGGACAGAGAGAAGGATTAATATTTCTACCCTAAACCACTTTAGGAAGAAACCCCAATTTAGTACAAAGAACTGCCTTATCCACATGAAAGATAAGGTAAGGCGAATCACACTGCAAAGCCGAGAGTTCTGAAACTCTCAGAGCAGAAGAGATAGCAATAAGAAACAAAACCTTCCAAGATAGCAACTTAATATCTATGGAATGCATTGGCTCAACGGAGCCTGCTGCAAAACTTTAAGAACAAGATTAAGGCTCCAAGGAGGAGCAACAGGTTTAAACACAGGCCTGATTCTGACCAGGGCCTGACAAAAAGATTGAACATCTGGCACATCCGCCAGACGCTTGTCAACAAAATAGATAATGCACAAATCGACCTTTCAGAGAACTGACTGACAACCCTTTCTCCAGACCTTCCTGGAGAAAAGACAAAATTCTAGGAATCCTGACCCTACTCCAAGAGTAGCCCTTCACCACAATAAAGGTATTTACGCCATACCTTAGGGTAAATTGTTTGAGTAACAGACTTGCAACTCTGGATCATGGTCTCAATGCCCGCCTCAGAAAATCCACGCTTAGACAGAACTAAGCGTTCAATCTCCAAGCAGTCAGCTTCAGAGAAACAAGATTTGAATGGAGGAATGGACCCTGAGTTAGGAGGTCCTTCCTTAGAGGCAACCTCCAAGGTGGCCGAGAAGACATCTTCACTAGGTCTGCATACCAGATCCTGTGAGACCATGCAGGAGCTATGAGAATTACAGATGCTCTCTCTTGTTTGATACGAGCACTAACTTGTGAAAGGAGCGCAAATGGAGGAAACAGGTATGCTAGACCGAAATCCCAAGGAACCGCCAGAGCATCTATTAGATCGGCCTGAGGATCTCTTCACCTTGAACCGTACCTTGGAAGCTTGGCGTTCGGCTGAGACGCCATCAGATCCAACTCCGGCATCCCCATTTGAGGGTTAACTTGGAGAACACCTCCGAGAAAATTCTGGGAGCTGTGGCAAGGCCAAACAGAAGAGCCACAAACTGAAAGTGTTTGTCTAGAAAGGCGAATCTCAGGTATTTGTGATGATCCCTGTGGATGGGAACATGAAGATACGAGTCCTTCAGGTATATGATCTTCATGAACTGACTCTCTTGGACCAAAGGAAGAATGGAACGAATGGTTTCCATTTTGATGGACAGTACCCTGAGAAACTTGTAGAGCTACTTTAGGTCTAAAATGGTTCGAAAAGTTCCCTCTTTTTTGGGAACCACAAACAGATTTGAAAAGAATCCTAGACCCTGTTCCCTTACTGTAACTGGAACAATCACTCCCAGGGAGGAAAGGTCCTGAATGCAGTTCAAGAATGCCTCTCTTTTTACCTGGTCTGCAGAAAATCTTGAGAGGTGGAATCTGCCCCTGGGAGGAAAAGTTTTTAATTCTATTTTGTAACCCTGAGATACTATGTCCACAGCCTAAGGATTTGGGACATCTCATCTTCATGTTTGACAAAACAGGGAAAGTCTGCCCCCACTTGATCCAAACCCGGACCAGGGGCCGACCCTTAATTCTAACTTAGACTCAACTGAGGGTATCTTTGATTGCTTCCCCTTATTTGAAGACTGATTGGGCTTCCAAGATGACTTGGACTGCTCCTGCTTGGAAGAGGGAGAGGAAGACTTTTGACCTTTGAAGTTACGAAAGGAACCAAAATTACTTTGATGTCCTTTGAGTCTGTTCTTCTTGTCTTGAGGTAGAAAAGATCCTTTTCCACTGGTAATATCAGAAATTATTTCTGCCAGACCAGGTCCGAACAAGGTCTTCCCCTTGTAAGGAAGCGCCAGAAGCTTGGACTTAGAGGTAACATCAGCTGACCAAGATTTTAGCCACAATGCCCTGCGGGCTAGGACAGTGAAGCCAGAAATCTTGGCTCCTAGTCTAATAACTTGCATGTTAGCATCAGAAATAAAGGAATTGGCTAGTATGAGAGCCTTAATCCTATCTTGTTTCTCCTCCAATGGAGTCTCTACTAAAATTTATTCAGACAAGACGTTGCACCAATAAGGTGCCGCACTTGCTACTGTGGAAATACGAACTGCAGGTTGCCATTGAAGACCTTGATGAACATACATCTTCTTCAAATAAGCTTCCAGCTTTTTGTCCATGGGATCCTTAAAGGAGCAGCTATCCTCTATAGGGATCGTAGTTCTCTTAGCCAGAGTAGAAATAGCCCCTTCTACTTTAGGCACCGTGCACCAAGAATCTTTAATGGATTCAGCAACAGGAAACATCTTTTTAAATATGGGAGACAGTGAGAAAGGAATCCCTGGCTTCTCCTATTCCTGGGACAGGAAAAACTTCCACAGAGGAATGAGCATCATAGTATTTATTAAGTTTACTAGACTTCTTAGGGTTGACAATGACAGAAGTATCTGAGTTGTCCAAAGTAGCCAATACCTTCTTTAACCTCTTAAGGACATATGACGGAAATTTTCCGTCATAAAACAATTGAGCAAACTGAAAGCTGTGTCCTTAAAGGGTTAACAGTACATGAAGGTGTTCAAGCTTAAATCTGAAGTTTACTTCTTCAGTATCAGATGAAGGAATAATACTGTCCGAATCTGAGATTTCCCCATCAATGGCTACTAGCGTATCCTCCTCATCAGACTTATGAGGGAGGACAACCTGCGTAGCAGTAGGTGGAACAGAAACCTTACTATCTAGATGTCTAATTTTCCTATTGCGTTTTCCCAGCAAAGGAAACGCAGATAATGCTTCAGATACTGCAGAAGATACCTGTGCAGCAAAACTGCATGCAAATAAACTCCTCCAGGAGGCTGAGAGGAACTGCAGGGCACTGTATGTGACGCCATAGATGCTTGGGACGTTTGAGGAGAAAGCTGTGGCATTGCCTGAACAGCATCATCTTGAGAGACATTGGGCTCAGAGGGCAACACTTTATCTTTAAATTGAAGTGTTCTAGCTAAGCATGCAGCACAGAATTGCATAGGCAAAACAATTTGTGCCTCTAGGCATAACAAGCATTTGTCAAAAAACACAGAGTATTGGTCCATGTCCATAATACTAAATAAAAAATTCCCCAAATTGTAGAAATCTTTTAAATACACTGTCACTTTAAGAATTTTTAATACCACAATTTGGCTGCCAGAAGTCTCTAAAACGATTGTATAGTAGATCGACACTAAAGAGACTGAAATTCAATGATGCCGTTCCGCTCTGTAAATATCCGACAGCAGAGAGAAGTCACATGACCGGCAGAGAGAGGAAACTACGCAGCAAGTAAAAGGCTTGCGTCTCCCTCTACCAACAACATAAGATGCAAGTAGCTGCAGCTGGTTTCAAACTCAAGCATTTTGTCAGTTAGCCTGTTCTAGCTAAGCAAGCAAAGAAAACCAACTGCCAAATTTTACGTTTATACATAAATCCCTGTATAAAACATAAGCCACACACATACTAATAAAGTATTTCAACAAAATAAGCCCAAAGAGGAAAAACGTCCCAATAAATGGAAGATTAACCCCCTAGTCTCAACATACATAATGTGCCTGCCCACTGCCAAAGAAAATCCTGTATAAAGGATTTTAAAAATGTCCCCATCTAATGCATATGAAATATTCTCCTGAAGTGCAAGTCTCCAAGACCTAGAAGACAAAAGCACTTACCTGCAGTCTAGCTGTCCGGCAGGAAGACAGCTCACAAGGCGTAAAAGGACACATACTTCTTACAGAGACCTGTAGAAAAAGAAAGAACAGAGTAACCAACTCTGGCTTTCTGTACAATGGGCAGCAATGTGTTAGGAAACAAAGCAAGGACTACCTCACAACTTCCTAACTGCTTAAAAGCCACCACTACTCTACTGAAGAGATTGACGTGGACTCAGCTAAACCCAAATCCTTGCTTGCAGGGAATAGTACCCGAAAAAGGAATTCATTTCTTCAGACACCAAACTTCACCTCCTCCATTGACAGAGGCAAAGAGAATGACTGGGGATTATGGGTAGGGGAGTGACACTTAGCTTTGCTGTGGTGCTCTTTGCCTTCGTCTGCTGGCCTAGAGTGATATTCCCACTAGTAATTGAATGACGTTGTGGAATGATTATTTTTTTTAACCTCCTCAACACTTATGAAGTGTCTTGAATTTGGGTCTGGGTCACAGGGGGGAGGAAGCCCTGATCAGTGGTTTAGTAAGGGCCCACAATTTCTTGTGACGGCACTGGTTCCATACGTAAAGGGACACTGAACCCAATTATTTTTTTCGTGATTCAGATAGAGCATGCAATTTTAAGCAACTTTTTAATTTACGCCTATTACAAATTTTTCTTCACTCTCTTGCTATCTTTATTTGAAAAAGAAGGCATCTAATCTAAGGAGTCAGCCAATATTTGGTTCAGACCCTGGACTTGTTTATTGGTGGGTGAATTTATCCACCAATCAACAAGAACAACCCAGGTTGTTCACCAAAAAATGGGCCGGCATCTAAACTTACATTCTTGCTTTTCAAATAAAGATACCAAGAGAATGAAGAAAATTTGATAATAGGAGTAAATTAGAAAATTGATTAAAATTGCATGCTCTATCGGAATCACGAAAGAAAAATAATTGGGTTCAGTGTCCCTTTAACCTCTTTGCACTGAGTTAACACATAAACAAAGGTATAATTACCAGCAAGCATTTGTTTAATAACAAAATGTTCTAAAGAAATACAAAATGATATTATTGCATGACTTTGTCCCCATATTGCTGTTACCTGTTCTAGCTGTTTTTATTTACTTTACCATTAATAAAAAATATATTCAGTATCCACTCATAATAATTTATATTTTACAATAAACAGAGATAATGCCAGTGAGCTCACAGACTTCAAGTGCAACCACAACAAAAGCTGCAAGAGGAAAGGTCAGACCTGTGAAGTGCGATTTGTTTTCACTGAAACATCATCCTGCACTTACCACCAGCCTAACCAGCAGTGGAATCAATTACCTCTTGTCAGGCCGAAACCTGACCCAAAAAACAAAGGAAGGACATGACCTCCAGTGGGAAAAAATTGAGCTGTGAATAGTCACTATGCTCCTCAAAGGGTTAATGGGGCTGAGCCACAGTTTTTTTTTCCTTTCTAAAACCAGAATCAATATCATGGCTCAGTAATTTGCCTCTTTTTCTATCATAGATGGTCAGTGGATGGTTGAGGTTGTGAAGATCAGATTACTTCAATTACTTCATTTAATAATTGAAGACATAAAAAAAAATAATCCCATTCATTTAACAGCATTTACCATAGCATTAAAAACAGGAGGGATAATGGACAATCAATTTGCCAGTTGCAACTCAGGGAAGGCGTATCTGCTTCTGTTCAGAATGCTCCTGTTTAATATGAGCTCAGCCTGTCAGACAGCGGCCACATCTAGGTGTTGGCATCAATGTTTATCCTTCCTGTCTGTTTACAGGAGACAAATTAATACTTTAAATAAAAAGATAGATAGATAGATAGATAGATAGATAGATAGATAGATTGGTAGATAAATGATAGATAGATTGGTAGATAGATAAATGATAGATAGATAGATAGATAGATAGATAGATAGATTGATAGATAGATGATAGACTGAAATATATAAATTGATATTGATATATAAATATATATTGTTTTATATATTGTTTCTTGATATTTCTTTATTAATGTATTATTTGCTGACAATGTAAAGTAGCTGATATTTAGTAACTTTTGGTACAAAAATAATTTGCTGTATTGGCAAGGGCTGTCTATTTTATTGTCTCCAGAATTTTTTTTAATTTTTTTTTTAATTTATTTATTTTTTTAAATTTATTTTCAACTCAACTTTGTAGAGCATAATCAGTTTGCCAAAACCTTTTGTCCCCCCAACAAATATATGTAAACTTTTGGATATGAATAAAAGTAATGTTTTTTAAGGCTTAAAGGTTTTATCAAACCTTTGCTCAGTATATAGGAAAAGAAAGGAATTTAAATATATAACTAATGTTTACCAGAATGAAAGGCAAGAATCGTTATAAGACTACAATGCATATGAAACTTTACATGTAATACAGTGCTTAACAGACAATAATAATTTGCACTTGAGTAGACCAAAACCTACTTAGTTTTTATTGAATACTTTTATAGTTTGCTACTTACATGGAAACAAATTAATCTGAGGGGCTTGGAATTCACTCTGGGCTTGTTATTGGTGGCTCAAAAAAAACAGAGATCTATTAAAGGGACATTATAATCAACAATAAACTCATTCCCATCTAAAAGTAAATGTTTCAAAATATACTACAGTCTTTTTTTTTTAAATATATATATACACACACACACAAATAAATGAAACAGATTATACTAGATATGTGCAATTCGTTTTGAATCGATTCGGAAATTCGGAAAATTCGTCAAATTCGGAGATTTGGATCGAACCGAATTTCCGAATTAAAATACTACCGAATTTACCGAATAAATCCGAATTAGTTCGGATTTATTGGGTAAATTCGGATGGCCATGGATTACACTAGTATTGTACAGTATATTAGGTTATATCACTCTGCTATGGGTTACACCTAATATACAGTACATAATACTAGTCTAATCCCACCTAACACTTACCGAAATTACGAATTTCCGAACCGAATCCAACCGAATTTCTTCGAATCCGAATGAATCCGAAACGAATCCGATCCGAATCGATTCAAAATTTTCCGTATTCGAATCGATCCTAACCGAAATTCGAAAAATTCCGAATCGATCCGAACCAAACCAAATTTTTTCGTAATGCACATATCTAGATTATACAAATAAATTATACACAAATTATAATAATGGTTATAATAATGTTCCTGTACTGACAAACCCAACTTTTTCTGTGGTTGTTGTACCTTTAAGCCAGAAACCAGTAGTGCTCTTGGACTCTGTTGTATTCATGTATTTCCTGTTAGTTTCACATTACATTCACATTAAAAATAAAAAAATGTTAACTTAAAGGGACATTAAACCCCAAAAATGTATTTCATGATTCAGATAGAGAATACAATTTTAAATAACATTCCAATTTACTTCTATTATCTTATTTTCTTTATTTATTAGATATCCTTTGTTGAAGAAATAGCAAGCCAATCACACAAGGCATCTATGTGCAGCCACCAATCAGCAGCTACAGAGCCTATCTAGATATGCTTTTCAGCAAATAATATCAAGAGAATGAAGCAAATTAGGTAATAGAAGTAAATTAGAAAGTTGTTTAAAATTACATGCTCTTTCTAAATCATGAAAGAAAAAAAAATGTGTTTCATGTCCCTTTACGTTTTTCATACAAAATATCAGACAAAAGCAGGTCAAATTCAGGTATGGTTAGCGTCAGGAATTGGACCTAGGTAACTATCTAATAGACATGAGCCTCTAAATGGGGGAGGCATTGATTTACATACCACAAAAACATGCTGCAATTACAATATGGTAATAAACAAATAGCTGTGTATTTGATTATGCAACAAAAACATTATGGAACCCCTGGTATTGCTAAAGAAGTCCTCTACAGTGGGATATGACTATATAACAATCAAATGTTTGCAAATGTTTTTAGTATTTTCTGCTGTTACTATGGCTGAGTTTCTTAAAACTTTATTCAAGAACTCTAAACAATGCTATTTTATTACCACTAACAATATAGAAGAAATATACTTTAGTTGTTATCAGTCAGGAGAAATAAGTATTTAAAAATGCTGCCTATGACTAGCAAATTATTATTTACCTTACAAGCCGCAAAACTATCTCACCATTTTTTGACATGCCTAAAATAAAATTAGTGTTTTGAGATGACGAATATTGCTACAACAAATTGATTGGTCCCCCCAGTAGCGTCCGAAATGCTTAAATCTATGCCCCAACGTTCAAATGCGCATGTGCCTCTTACTGAATTAACTCTGAGTATAGAAGCACGTTCATGAGACACGCATGCGCATTGACCTGAACAGGGAAACCCAGCTAATGACGTAACTGCGTCCGCATACATCAATCGGAGCAAGTTACTAGTTGTTTATGAGAGCGAGCACAGATGACCACGTATAGAGCGGGTGGGACCGCTCTTACGTGTAACAGTCCAAAACCAGGAAACGAGCGGAGTGCAGAGGAACCTACAAGACGGTAGGATCGATCAAACATAAAAATTCAGAAAATAGACACGATTTTTAAACTAGACTAGATAGTTTGATACTAGGTGAATCTATAGCATTAATCAAGTTTGTTAAAATTTACTTTCACTTTAAGAGATATGAGAAACTGACTTTTGTGAAACATTTTGTTAGATTTCTAAGTCTTTCCAAAAAGCTACAATAAAAAGTTCACCTAATTTAACCTCCAACATATTAATTTAGAAATTCTGGAACAA
The DNA here is from genome assembly GCF_027579735.1 of Bombina bombina. Classification (NCBI taxonomy): domain Eukaryota; kingdom Metazoa; phylum Chordata; class Amphibia; order Anura; family Bombinatoridae; genus Bombina; species Bombina bombina. Next base: position 104,939,365 of record NC_069501.1, read on the forward strand.
CCTTGCAATAACTTTGTCCAGATGTGTTCTACAGTGGAAATGAAAAGTCACATTTGATCCAAGTAAGTGGCAAAAATGTCACTGAATTTCCATAAAATAACAATGTATGTGTAGAGAAATCCTTTTTGAAAAATCATTTATTGATTGGAAAGTGAAACTGATATAAAAACATTTAGAATACAAGGATTTTTAATGTTTTAAATTTTTGAGTCAATGTGTGACCTTATAATACAAGATGTATAGGAGGTTTAGAGAAATTTAGCACAAAAGACAATGCCTTCCTGAATTTATAATTTAATATACCTATAACTTATTTGTTATAAGTCACTTCTATACCTTCCCTGACTGTGTGTAAAACACTCCAGTATCAGGCTGAGTAAAACAAAAATGCATATGGATCACACAATAATAATCCTTAATCCACTACATTTAGATACTAACTGCCATAATAGCACATAACTGTGACCCCTTTTATTTTATTAACTCTAAATCACTAGAGTGGGTGGGTTTCATTTGGGTGTCTGGAGGGGTGGCAGATGCTCCCTTCTGAAAATGTACAATATCTAAGCGCAAGCACACACTTGAGTAACTCTTTTGATCCCAACGAGCCACCATTTTAAAAATGACTTGCTAAAGAAAAGATTTGGCTGTTGTCACATATATTGCTATGTTCAGAGGATTTTTTCTTCCCACCCTTTAGACACCGATCAAAAACAGGTAAAACATTTTGAACATTTTTAAAGGGCAAAAACAATGGTACCTATATAACAGTATTTTTGTGAAATGGATCAAAAATTACATCTTTGAATAGAAACATATTTCCAATATATATTGATTGTCAACAATGCTTCCAGTAAAAGTTATCATTTTTTTAGTGTTAGCATTTTTATCTGCACGTGCATGTGAAACATAGCCAGATATTCTCATTGCACCAGCATTTTAAATATTGCAGCTGCTCAGATCATCAGTGGGGCTTGTATCAAGTCAGAAATTAACAAATTGAGTCATTACCCGATGTAACAAGCACCTTTAGGCTCTCTGAGCATGTGCTGTGTTTAAAATGCTGGTGCACGGTGCATACTTAAATACACTTTTGACACAGCTATAGCTTTTATTAGAAGAATGTTTGCTAATACATTAATATTACATAAATGCTTCTATTCAAAACTGAAATGCATCCATGTGGATTTCAATTTTGGCTGGAATGTCCCTTTAACTTTGTAGCCCTCCATTTCAATGCCCTATATAGTATTAATAATATATTTCTAGTACCCATTATATAATTCTTTACTACACCGATAAGGAATAAAATTAAAGGGTCATGAAACCCATTTTTCTTTCTTTCATGACCCAGATAGAGAATACAGTTTTAAAAAAAGTTTCCAATTTACTTATATTATCAAATGTGGGTTGTTTTCATGTTATTCTTTGTTGAAGAGATATCTAGATAGGTAGCGTGCACATGTACGGAGCACTACATGACAGCAAATAGTGCTGCAATCTATGGCTTTTGCAATTGTATAACATTGTTGCAAGAACATTTTGGGGTTTTATGTCCCTTTAAATTGTTGAGCAAACTACAAACATTCTATATTGATGTTCTTTAAAAACTTTATGAGTACGGGATGTTCTGAAAGTACAAATACTTATGGATATACCATGCTGTAGTCTACTGTTCTGGGAAATGATCATAATAAATCAGGTCATGGCAAAATATTTCCTTAACTCTCTGTGAAGGCAATAACTGTTTCTTCCAATAATTCATTAGTTTCAAGAAGATACACTATTGTCCTCAGAAGAACCATATAGCATGACAACCAGATTACCCTTCTTATCAAAAACAATATATTGTATTCCCTTTGGTTTTCAAGAGCTTAAAGTCCAAGTTAAAGGCAAATTAAACCCAATAGTTTTTTCTTTCATGATTCGGATAGAGCATGGAATTTTAATCATTCTAATTCACTCATATTATCACATTTTCTTTGTTATCTTGGTGTCTTTATTTGAAAAAGTAGGAATGTGGGCTTAGGAGCTGACCAATTTTTGGTTCAGAACCCTGGGTAGGCCTGGCTGATTGGTGGCTACATTTACATACCATCATATGCTAGAAGAAAATAAAAAATAGTATAATGTGTGTAAAATTGTATTTAGAGCCTATTCTAACTAAAATATGCTGTACAACGTAGCTTTTACTTAGTAATATTGTTACAAAAACATGTTGCAGTGAGAGCCTTTATTTTGTTATTAAAGTGCAGTGACACTTTTTTTTTCTTTATGTAGCTGCCAGCCTGAGCAGCTAAATCTTACAGTGTGTGTGGCACTGCCATATTTGCCAACTGCTCAGATTGTACTGGAACAGTACCAGTTTTTGCCTCCGCTCCCAGAGCAGAATAGGGGGCAGTTGTTGGGTGTGGTCAATACTGCAGTAACCTGTCTACTTGATTGCTCTGATACAAATTGTCCCTGGAATGTTTCCAGATGTTGGCAACTATGGCACTAGGTTGTGAGGCGTAACCTTGGCACCCCTGATGTTTTCGAACTACATTTCCCAATCAACTTCACTGCAGAGTGCCTAAGCATCATGGAAAATGTAGTTCCAAAACATCTGGGGTGCCAAGGTTAGGCATCACTTCACTAGGTCATCTCTGTGTTTCTCTTTACCATGTGCTGTCTCCTAGGCTCCTTTTATATTCCTGGACACTGCTTCTACCTTCTAGCCCCAGGGTTGGAGTTCTGCAAAATGTAGCACAGACCTTGGGCTGTCAGACAGAAGGGATGTGCTGGGAACAGTATGTGAGACGCACTTGACCAATATGTAATTACATTGCCTATATTACTGTGCCTCTAATTGCATAAGCGCAGTCACCATTTATCCCCTTTGCACTGAATCTGAGATAGCTTGAAGGGCCAACATTTTTATTTTACGATTCAGATAGAGCAAACAATTTAAAACAACTTTCCAATTTACTTCTATGATCAATTTTGCCTCATTCTTTCTAAAGGAGCAACAATGTTCTACTGGGTGCTAGCTACACACATCAGTGAACCAATGAGAAAAGGCATATATGTGCAGCCGTCATCTATTTATCTATCTCTCTATCTATCTATTGTCTGTCTGTCTGTAAATCTATCTACGTATTTGTCTGTCTCTTTATTTGTCCGTCTCTTTATCTGTCTGTCTCTTTATCTGTCTGTCTATCCATGTATCTGTCTGCCTGTCTATCTATGTATCTGTCTATAAGTCTATCTATGGATCTATCTATGTATTTATCTATCTGTCTGTATGTCTGTCTATCTATGTAACTGTCTGTCTGTGGATCTGCTGTCCATCTTTTTTTAATTAAATAATACATAGTTCTTTGCTTATAGCATTATTTAAAATCAAGTGTACTGACAAAAATTATTGAAATACATATAAAATACTGCACATGCTATTTAAATGCAAGCATTAAGGCACAATAATTTGCATTGCTTTAATATGAAAGTTTTCATATAGGTTTTCATAAGAAATTAAAAATGTTCATATGCTTTTCATGTGACAACAACATCTTTGATATTGGTTTTAAATGGAACAATGGCCTTTTAGTGTGAACTAGACATTTACATTGACAAAAAAATCGTTTTCGTGGAATAGTTCATTTCAATATATTTTTTTATTTTTGTAATTTTGAAAATCATTTGTTAATAAAAAAAATGTTCACCCACTATTTCCTATGGGGAATGTCTTCAGGGCAGCTGAGGAACAGCTGAACAGAAGATTAAACTTTAATAAAGTTAAAGTAGTAGCTAGTGCTACTGCTACAAGCCTGCAGTAGCACACATATATATTTTGTAATGGGGCTAGGATAAGCCAAGAAAAGTAAAGCTTACATGCTTATTGGCTTAATAAAGTAGCAATAAATGGTTGTTTCATTCAGCTCTTGAATTCACTTAACTGTCCTTATAACCTTTTTATGATTTAATAATATTTTTTTCTCCAGATAATTTATATAAACCTACAAATTGAAGCTACTCTGCACAATAATATTGTGTACTATTTTAGTAGAATTGTAAAGCATCAAGAAGAACGCTTAGCAAAATGCTATGTGAATAACGTGTAACTAGATATATCAAATTACTAAATTAGTTCACAAACTTTTCTTTGTGGTTGAGTTTAGAGAAAGTAACTGCATTACTTGAATAAAGAAAACCTTCCTGGCAGATTACCATATCATAAAAGGCTTGTAAAAGCTAAAGACTATATAAACATTTCAAAGGTACATCCCAATACTGAAATTCCTTAGAGCATTGCTGAACACACTGATATTTTATCATCTCAAAGGATATTATAGCATTGAAGATGCATTTGACAAAATGGATTTCAGAATATAAGATCTATTGTTCTATTAGACATCTAACATTGTGCTGCACCAATAAAAAACCTCTAAGTATACTGGGAGATTTAGAAGTCATTGCATTAATGGTTAAATGTAATATGAAAGCGCAATGCTGCAAAACGCATCTGTAATTGTATTTCCTATTACATTTCCAACTCAATATAAATAACATTATACCGTTTACAACCAACTTCTTCCCATCATACCACCAACCCTTGGAGAGATCAACTGTTTGAGCAACAACAATTTCCACTTGCTTGTAAATTATTTCTTTCTTTTTCAAGCTACTTTTTAGGAAACATTCTTTACACTGATATAGTGAAGAAACTGAATCATTTGGCAACCAAACATAAACATATTTGTATAATACTATATTGTACTTAAAGGGACAATATAGTACTTACATGATTTGTTATTTTATCGCTAGCATATGAGTTAAACACATAGTTAAAGTACTGCTCGGGAACAAGAGAGCACTGTTGAGAACTACAAAAACAATAAGCAGAGATAGTTGCACAGCTGGGTCATGTAACTAGCAGTGCTTTTAAGGGACATGGACGTGATCAGAGTTACCTATTATTCTCTTTGTGTCCTTTGTTGAAACTCCTTTCCATTAAAGCATATCTCTATAAGCTCAGGGACGTGCATTATTTGTATAAAATTGTTAGATACACTGCTGCCATATAGTGCTTAAAGACACGTGCACACTTCTGAGCCTACCTCAGTATGCTTTCATAGAAAAGATCTATGTTTCGATAAAGAAGACCATGAGAAAGAAATGATAATAGAAGTAAAATGTATTTTTATTGTACACTACATGAAACTGAAACATGATTTTTTATTGACTCATCTCCCTTTATGAAAAAAACAACATAAATGCATAGAGGCTTAGATACAAGGTAATCACAGAGGTAAAATGTGTATTAATATAACTGTGTTGGTTATGCGAAACTGGGGAATGGTTAATAAAGGGATTATCTATCTTTTAAACAATACAAATTCTGGTGTAAACTGTCCCTTTAAGCAACTGCAGGAAGTTCACAATAGATACTGATATATTAGTGTCAACATTTTTAGATAACTTTATTGAACATATATAAAGACAACAAAAGTCTTTCAGGTGCAGTTTAATGATACATATATGCACACTTTGGAGGGACACACATTAATATTTATTGGTTGAAACTCTTAGGCTCCCTGTAGGCACTTAGTTAAAGACTTGTCATTCCTGAGCACACATCTGATCAACATCACTGATATGTAGCACACTTGATTGTATTATACATTATGGCCTCCATGAGCCTGTTTATCGAATTAGCTGAAAGCATTTTACAATATTCATCTTTAATTATAGTTAACAAACTGAAAACTATTGATATAGAGATAACCAGAAATGCCTAGGAAGGCTGTGTATGGCGTTAATGTTTTCCCATTGTGAGAATTCTAATCTCAAGGGGAGTTTGGGAAATCTTTAGGGACGTCTTAAAGATAGGATGTTTGTGTGTTTAATGGTAAGTGCATCATATAGATGAGCAATGTAAATGCCTAAGTGTAGCAGAGAGAGAATAAAATCAAGCTAATATATTTATCAATGATGACCGATTAATACTTTAATGTCTGAAATATATAACAGTAGTTGCAGAAAAACTGTTATAAAAAGGGGCAGAAAAAACATATTTTTATTATTGTTTAGATTTAAATATGTGTTCCATGACAAGGGTGTACGGAGCCTTATACACAAATGCTTTATCACTGAGTAAGATTGTGCTCTTAATTATATAGAGTTATGTCTAGCAATTCATTATGAGACCTTAGTCTAATCAGATATTATTAGTACTTTCCACATATTTCTTCCATTAAAATTACACAGAAGCAAAAATATGTAATATTGCGGTAATGACGCTTGCGGCAAGATCCGCGCTATTATACTCAGACAATACCTTAACGACCAGTGACGTACAGGGTACGTCGTGGTCGTTAAGGGGTTGAAAATATAAATTGATAATTAATTGATTTAATATTGATGAAATCTACCTAAGTGCTTGCTTGAAGTATTTGTCAATTTCATTATAGTATAAATTGCACTGACAAAAAGTTAGTTTTGAATGAATCATTTGCCACAATTGTTATTTTTTTCATACTGTATCTGGCCATAAGGTTGTTTGGAATTTGTTAACAAAAATCTGTTTGCCATTTCCTATGGGGAACAATTTCAGGGCATAGGAGCAGGTGGACAGCATCTTAAACTTAAAGACCCTTTAAATAGAGTAGAATAGCATAATTGACAAATACATAATAACAATTAGGGGTAGATTTACCAATGTCTAAGCTGTAGCGTACCATGTCCGACAAACATCGCGGAATGCAATTTAACATTGCACAAGCAGTTCACCAGAACTGCTTGTGCAATGCCGCCCCCAGCAGATTCGCTGCCAGTCGGCCACTAGCAGGGGGTGTCAATTGACCCGATCGTTTAGGATTGGGGCGGATTGAAGACTGCAGCCTCAGAGGCAGCGGGCAGGTTATTGAGCAGCGGTTATTGAGACCGCTGCTTCATAACTGCTATTTCTGGAGAGCCTGTTAAATCTACCCCCTAGTATGAATTTCAAATGAGTAGTAGATTTTTTTTCTAATAAATTTCATCCTTGCTTCCATTTCCTTCCTCCTGTATCATGTGACAGCCATCAGCCAATCACAAAATGCATATACATATATATACGTATATTCTGTGAATTCTTGCACATGCTCAGTAGGAGCTGGTGTCTCAGAAGGTGTGCATATAAAATAGTGTGCACTTTTTAATAATGGAATGAACTGGAAAGTTGTTTAAAATGGAATAATCTATTTGGATCTATTTGGATCATTATAGTTTAATTTTGAATTTAGTGTCCCTTTAAATACATTTTAAAATAGTAACTAAAGGTATTTGTTTAATGGGGTCATGATTGTCAAAAGTGAAGCTTACACACTTATTGGCTGACACATAAATCAATCAATTGACAACATCTGGATCACTACTGAATATTGTAAAACTGTAAATGTGTAGCCTTTTCAAGTATTTTAAGATACTTTGGAATAACTCTGTTATATTGCATATGTGCAGGAGAATCTGAAATCTGCCACAGAAAACATTTGAAAGGTGTATTTCTATACATGGTCTAGATTCATTAAAGCTCTATTAGTCGCTATTGTATAGTCTATTTGCAGTGGGCAGGACACAAATTTACACATGTATATGCATTTAATAGATATCACATACATCGGGATTTGCAGGAAAAAAGAATAAAAGTAAATCATGACCGGAATATTTAGAAATTGTGTGTAGCCATTGCATTCTGTAAATGTTTGTTTCTAATTCACACATTGCCGTGATTGCCGGTTTGAGTACCGTTGTCTTCATAAATAGGATTTCAAATGGAATTGTGTCTTCATGACTGGGATTTCAAACAGAACTGCGCCTTTGTGACCAGGGCCGGACTCAGACCAAAAATAGGCCCAGGAATTTTAAGACAAAGCAGCCCAATCCCCCCACATATTTGTTGTTTAACCGTATAACAAACAAGCACTGTAGTCCACGCACTGAGTATTTAAAATGAGAAGAATTTTTTTGTAAATAGCAGGCCAGGCATGCCGGCCCGCAGCCAGTCCTCACTGTCCAGTGTCCTACTCACACAGACACCTGCTGGCTGCCACTATTAACTTAAAGGGACATGAAACCCAACATTTTTATTTCATGATTCAGATAAAGCATACAGTTGTATACAACTTTCCTATTTCCTTACTGAAAAAAATACCTAGGCAGGCTCAGAAGCAGTAATGCACTACTGGGAGCTAGCTGCTGATTGGTGGCTGCACTTATATGCCTTTTTTTATTGGCTCACCTGATGTGTTCAGCTAGCTACCAGTAGTGCATTGCTGCACCTTCAACAAAGGATACAAAGAAAATGAAGCAAATTTGATATTAAAACTAAGGGGCCTATTTATGAAAGGCCATGATCCGACATTGCGGATCATGTCCGACAGACCTCGCTCTCCGCATTCAGCATTGCACCAGCAGCTCTTGTGAACTGCTGGTGCAACGCCGCCCCCTGCAGATTTGCGGCCGCTAGCAGGGGGTGTCAATCAACCCAAACGTATTCGATCGGGTTGACTGCTGCTTCATAACTGGTGTCTCTGGCGAGCCTGAAGGCTCGCTAGAAACACGGGGCTTCAAGCACCATACGGAGCTTTATACATATGCCCCTAAATTGGAAAGTTATTTAAAATTGTATGTTCTATCTGAATCATAAAATAAATTATTGTTGGTTTCATGTCTCTTTAACTACCCCTTACTCTTCCCAAAGATACAAGCGTGGGGAAGAAGCGGGAAGGAGGCTGCAGTTCCAGTGAGATCACACACATTCCCTCTGTAAGCTCATGCCCAAATCAGACTACATCAGACACCGGCCTCTGTAAGCTCATGCCCAAATCAGACTACATCAGAGACCGGCCTCTGTAAGCTCATGCCCAAATCAGACTACATCAGACACCGGCCTCTGTAAGCTCATGCCCAAATCAGACTACATCAGACACCGGCCTCTGTAAGCTCATGCCCAAATCAGACTACATCAGACACCGGCCTCTGTAAGCTCATGCCCAAATCAGACTACATCAGACACCGGCCTCTGTAAGCTCATGCCCAAATCAGACTACATCAGACACCGGCCTCTGTAAGCCATCTTTCAGCACATACCCATATCAGACATCAGGTAAAACACTATCCCAACAACCTCCTGTCAGCCCCATTCTAAGTTAGGCTTTGAATCTCGCCCCTGTGCTTATAACACCCATAGCCTCATCACCCCTCAGATTATTTCCCTGTTGCAGATCTAATATCTTGAGATGTGCCTATTTGTATGATTAAAATCCAGTACAGCAGTAAATTTAATTCTAGGAAAAACATACGCTAGCTTTAATTTTCTAGTTATTGAACTTCAATTAAAAAAAAAATAGCTAAGGTACGTTTTCCCCTAATAAATATCATAACTTGGTTAAAAGTTAAAAAAATATTTTTAAAGAACAAAAACAACTTTTTTCCCTCTGTGAGTATTTTGTTTTTTAAAAGCTAATATTACTCAGCTATAGGACAGCTTTAGAGGTGTTTCTGGGTTTGCAGGGTACTACTATTCATTAGTTATTTCAAAGCTAGAGAACCTTCTGCATTAACAGCTTTAGGTGGTACAGCATCTAATTAGCTTTACCCCCAGCCCATACACCGAGAAAAAAAGGCTTATGGCAAAGCAGGGGTGCTGAAATATACTGCCATTTAGCATTTAAAACTAATAAGATAGTTTTTAACTTGTATTGTAATATTTTAGAGATTTTTGTATCTTTATAGTCTCTAACTATACTGCATGACTTTGGTAGCTAACATACTGAAAATATTTCACACACACCATGAATTTATGGAACTAATAATAATAATAAAAAAGTTTATATATATATATATATATATATATATATATATATATATATATATATATATATATATATATATATATATAATACACATCCTGCAATTAAACTGTTGGTAGTGCTTCTATTTGATATACTCCTATGTTAAACATTGCCTGCTGACAGTAAACAATTTTACAGATATAACATTTTATATATAAGTCTGAGGACGGGGTTAACCCCGAAAACCTTAACAAAGTAAACTTCACGCTAAATTGAAATCGGAGAGTGCCTCGTTTTGTTATTTATATATATATATATATATATATATTTTTTTTATTTTATATAATATATAAAATGTGGTGGGACATTTAACACAGGTGCATTTGGTTGTACACCCACAAAAAGTAACAAAACAATATTTTATTTAGCTTCAACAGACTTGATCTTAATATTCAAACAATAGACTGTAGACAAAATTAATAATAAAAATCTATAGACTCACTGACAGAAAGGGCTTCATGGCTGCTAAATAATTACACACAAAAAACACCCTCTGACAGTTAGAGGATTGCTACTCCAATTGTGACTGAATCCTGTAGAATCTAGATCAAACAATCAAGTGATGGCCATTCCAGGAGAACTCATCTGATCTGGAAGTGTAAAAGAGCTACCATGCGGTAAAAAAACACAGCTTTACTTACTTGCCTCTGAGGCTGTTCCGCTGCAGATTATGCCCCTCCCACAGCATGCACAGTCAGTTACTTGCTAGGGCTTGAGAACACAACACCTTTTACAGTTTCTTATATATATATATATATACAGTCGTATGCAAAAGTTTAGGCACCCCTGACAATTTCCATGATTTTCATTTATAAATAATTGGGTGTTTGGATCAGCAATTTCATTTTGATCTATCAAATAACTGAAGGACACAGTAATATTTCAGAAGAGAAAACATCATTTATGTAAGAACTTACCTGATAAATTAATTTCTTTCATATTGGCAAGAGTCCATGAGCTAGTGACGTATGGGATATACAATCCTACCAGGAGGGGCAAAGTTTCCCAAACCTCAAAATGCCTATAAATACACCCCTCACCACACCCACAATTCAGTTTAATGAATAGCCAAGTAGTGGAGTGATAAAATAAGGAGTAAAAAAGCATACAAAAAGAGGAACTGGAAATATAATTGTGCTTTTATACAAAAAATCATAACCACCAAAAAAAGGGTGGTTCTCATTGACTCTTGCCAATATGAAAGAAACGAATTTATCAGGTAAGCTCTTACATAAATTATGTTTGCTTTCATGTAATTGGCAAGAGTCCATGAGCTAGTGACGTATGGGATAGAAATACCCGAGATGTGGAAGTCCACAGAAGAGTCACTAGAAAGGATAAAATAAAAACAGCCATTTTCCACTGAAAAAATAAAATCCACAAAAAATAGGTTTTTCTCATAAATTGAAAGAAAAAAACATTGCAGAAAAACATTAGCAGAAGAATCAAAATGAAACAGCTGCCTGAAGAAGCAAATACATCAAAATGGTAAAATTTAGTAAATGTATGCAAAGAAAACCAAGTTGCTGCTTTGCAAATCTGATCAACTGAAGCTTCATTCTTAAAAGCCCAAGAAGTGGAGACTGATCTAGTAGAATGAGCTGTGATCCTCTGAGGTGGGGACTGTCCCGCCTCCAAATAAGCTTTTTGAATCAAAAGCTTTAACCAAGATGCCAAACAAAAGGCAGAAGCTTTCTGATGTTTCCTAGAACCAGAGAAGACAACAAATAGACTAGGGGCACGATTCGATATACGGCGTAGTTTGCGGCGCAAGCGAGGGAACCCGCGCCGCCTGTTGTTTCACCTCGCACATCAGGGTATTACATATATGGCGCCGGCAGTTGCTAAAGTGCCGTAAGTCTGATAAACCAGCGATGTCCAGAAATGAGGGTAACTACAAATTTCTGGAGTCGCCAGTTACTTACGGCACTTTAGAAACTGCCGGCACCTAAAAAAACTAACATATCAAATCTCCCGTAACTGTCTAACCTGCCTCCCAAACATCATCCCGACACATATACCCCTATATCCGCAATCCCCCTTTCTCACCTAATAATAAATGTATTAACCCCTAGACCGACAACCCCCCACAACGCAATAAGCCTAATTATTAACCCCTAAACTGCCATAGCCCACACCGCAATAAACCTATCCTAGTATTAACCCCTAAACTGCCGCTCCCGGAGCCCACCGCCACCTACATTATATGTATTAACCCCTAAACCGCCGCTCCCGGACCCCGCCGCCACCTACATTAAATGTATTAACCCCTAATCTAACCCCCCTACACCGCCGACACCTACATTAAATATATTACCCTACCCCATTGAAGATACCCCTATATCTGACCTCGCATTCTATTGGCTGATCCAATGAGCCAATCGGATTGAACTTCAATCCGATTGGCTGATTAAATCAACCAATCGGATTTTTCCTACCTTAATTCAGATTGGCTGATAGAATCCTATCAGTCAATCGGAATTCAAGGAACGCCATCTTGGATGACATCATTTAAAGGACCAGCCATTCTTCGGGTAGTCATCGGCCGAGAAGTATGTTCCACGCCGGAGGTCTTCAAGATGGAGCCGCTCATCGCCGGAAGGATGAAGATAGAAGATGCCGCTTGGATGAAGACTTCTGCCGGATGGAGGACCTCTTCTGCCCCGATCGGATGAAGACTTCTGCCAGATGGAGGACCTCTTCTGCCCCGATCGGATGAAGACTTCTGCCGGTCCAGATGTCCTCTTCTGCCGCATCGGATGACCAGTGGTGCCTGGCTGGGTGAAGACGGCTCAAGGTAGGTGATCTTCAATGGGGTAGTGTTAGGTTTATTTAAGGGGGGATCGGGTGGGTTTTAGAGTAGGGGTGTGTGGGTGGTGGGTTGTAAATGTTGGAGGGGTATTGAATTTCTTTTTTTTTACAGGTAAAAGCGCTGATTACTTTGGGGCAATGCCCCGCAAAAAGCCCTTTTAAGGGCTGGTAAAAGAGCTGATTACTTTGTAATTTAGTTTAGGGTAGGGAAATTTTATTATTTTGGTGGGCTTTTTTTATTTTATTAGGGGGCTTAGATTAGGAGTAATTAGATTAAACTTCTTGTAATATTTTTTTATTTTTTGTAATTTAGTGTTGTTTTTTTTTTGTAATACAGTTTAGTTTATTTAATTGTATTTTATTATAGATAATTGTAGTTAATTTATTTAATTAATTTATTGATAGTGTAGTGTTAGGTGTATTTGTAACTTAGGTTAGGATTTATTTTACAGGTAATTTTGTAATTATTTTAACTAGGTAGCTATTAAATAGTAATTAACTATTTAATAGCTATTGTACCTAGTTAAAATAAATACAAAGTTACCTGTAAAATAAATATAAATCCTAAAATAGCTACAATGTAATTATTAATTGTATTGTAGCTATCTTAGGGTTTATTTTATAGGTAAGTATTTAGTTTTAAATAGGAATAATTTAGTTAATAATATTAATATTATTTAGATTTATTTAAATAATAATTAAGTTAGGGGGTGTTAGGGTTAGACTTAGGTTTAGGGGGTAATATATTTAACCCCTTAATGACCGGACCATTTTTCAATTTTCTTACCCTTAATGACAATGGCTATTTTTACATTTCTGCAGTGTTTGAATTAGCTGTAATTTTCCTCTTACTCGTTTACTGTACCCACACATATTATATACCGTTTTTCTCGTCATTAAATGGACTTTCTAAAGATACCATTATTTTCATCATATCTTATAATTTACTAAAAAAAAAAAGATAAAATATGAGGAAAAAATTGAAAAAAACACACTTTTTCTAACTTTGACCCCCAAAATCTGTTACACATCTACAATCACCAAAAAACACCCATGCTAAATAGCTTATAAATTTTGTCCTGAGTTTAGAAATACCCAATGTTTACATGTTCTTTGCTTTTTTTTGCAATTTATGGGGCAATAAATACAAGTAGCACTTTGCTATTTCCAAACCACTTTTTTTCAAAATTAGCGCTAGTTACTTTGGAACCCTGATATCTGTCAGGAATATCTGAATATCCCTTGACATGTATATATTTTGTTTTATAAGACATCCCAAAGTATTGATCTAGGCCCATTTTGGTATATTTCATGCCACCATTTCACCGCCAAATGCGATAAAAAAAAAAAAGTTCACTTTTTCACAAATTTTGTCACAAACTTTAGGTTTCCCACTGAAATTATTTACAAACAGCTTCTGCAATTATGGCACAAATGGTTGTAAATGCTTCTCTGGGATCCCCTTTTTCAGAAATAACAGACTTATATGGCTTTGTGGTTGCTTTTTGGTAATTAGAAGGCCGCTAAATGCCGCTGCGCACCACACATGTTTTATGCCCAGGAGTGAAGGGGTTAATTAGGGAGCTTGTAGCAAGCTTGTAGGGTTAATTTTAGCTTTAGTGTAGTGTAGTAGACAACCCCAAGTATTGATCTAGGCCCATTTTGGTATATTTTATGCCACCATTTCACCGCCAAATGCGAGCAAATAAAAAAAAAAACTTTACTTTTTTCACAATTTTAGGTTTCTCACTGAAATTATTTACAAACAGCTTGTGCAATTATGGCAGAAATTGTTGTAAAAGCTTCTCTGGGATCCCCTTTGTTCATAAATAGCAGATTTATATGGCTTTGGCGTTGCTTTTTGGTAATTAGAAGGCCGCTAAATGCTGCTGCGCACCACACGTGAATTATGCCCAGCAGTGAAGGGGTTAAATTAGGTAGCTTGTAGGGAGCTTGCAGGGTTAATTTTAGAGATCAGCCTCCCACCTGACACATCCCACCCCCTGATCCCTCCCAAACAGCTCTCTTCCCTCCCCCACCCCACAATTGTTACCGCCATCTTAAGTACTGGCAGAAAGTCTGCCAGTACTAAATAAAAGAGTTTTTTTTTTTTTTTTTAAATAAAAATTATAAAATATTTTAGTTGTGATGGACCCCTGCCTTAGCACCAACCTCCCTGATCCCCCCCTCCAGCTCTCTAACCCTCTCCCCTACCTAATTACCGCCATCTTGGGTACTGGCAGTTGTCTGCCAGTACCCAGTTTGGCCCCACAAACCAAACTTATTTTAATTGTATTTATAACTTTTATTTGTGTTTAATTATTTCTGTAGTGTAGCAGCCCCCCCACAATACCCCCACCCCCTCCCCCTCACAGATCCTTTTAAATATAAAAAAAAATAAAATAACTTTTTTTCCCCTTACTTTTTCATTGGTGTCAGTGTGGCTAATGTGCGCATGTGCACGTGCACGCGCGCCCACGTGCACGCGCGTCCACATGCACACGCACACCCGTGCACGTGCGCGCACACGCTCCCTCCTCCCACCGGTCAAAGGCACCATCGGCACCATCACTACCGGTGCAGAGAGGGCCACAGAGTGGCTCTCTCTGCATCGGAGTCTTGTAAAGGGGTATTGCAGGATGCCTCCATATCGAGGCATCACTGCAATACCCTCAGAGCTGCTGGAAGTGATTGTGATCACTTCCAGCACTCTGTTAGACAACTGACGTACCAGGTACGTCCATTGTCATTAACTGCTTGTTAATGCATGACGTACCTGGTACGTCAGTTGTCATTAAGGGTTTAATGTAGGTGGTGGCGGTGTAGGGGGTCAGATTAGGGGTTAATATATTTAATGTAGGTGGCGGCGGTGTAAGGGGGGTCAGATTAGGGGGTAATATATTTAATGTAGGTGGCGGCGGGGTCCGGGAGATGCGGTTTAGGGGTTAAACACTTTATTTAGGTGCGGCGGGGTCCAGGAGTGCCGGTTTAGGGGTTAATACATATAATGTAGGTGGCGGTGGGCTCCGGGAGCGGTGGTTTAGGGGTTAATACACTTTATTAGGGAATGCGGTTGACAGGTAGATAGACATTGCACATGCGTTATGTGTTAGGTTTTTTTTTGGAAGGCATTTTAGGGAGTTACGGTGCTCCAATACTCAGCGCAAGGCCTGCTACGGGTGCATTTTATGGCGAGGTGAAAATGGAGTAAGATTTCTCCATTTATGCCACGTAAGGCCTTGCGCTGGATATTGGATACCGACTTACGACGCGGTCCCATGTTAGCCTATGGGAGTAAAATTTGCGGGCGACGGGTGAAATATAGGGGCGTAAGTTGTATGCTACCGCGTATATGTGATACCAAACCAGCGCAAGATCTGGCGTCACCGGCTTTTGTGGGCGACGCTGCATTTCGGATCGGGCCCTAGAAGTCTTCCTGAAATCTTTAGTAGCTTCAACATAATATTTCAAAGCTCTTACAACATCCAAAGAATGCAAAGATCTTTCAAGAGCATTCTTGGGATTAGGACAAAAGGAAGGAACAACATTTCCCCTACTAATGTTGTTAGAATTCACAACCTTAGGAAGAAATTTAAACAAAGTCCACAAGACAGCCTTATTCTGATGGAAAATCAGAAAAGGAGACTCACAAGAGAGAGCAGACAATTCGGAAACTCTTCTAGCTGAAGAGATAGCCAAAAGAAACAACACTTTTCAAAAAAGTAGTTTAAAGGACCAGTCAACACATTAGATTTGCATAATCAAAAAATGCAAGATAACAAGACAATGCAATAGCACTTAGTCTGAACTTCAAATGAGTGGTAGATTTTTTTATAACAAATTTCAAAGTTATGTATATTTCCACTCCCCTTGTACCATGTGATAGCAATCAGCCAATCACAAATGCATATACGTATAGTCTGTGACTTCTTGCACATGCTCGGTAGGATCTGGTGACTCAAAAATTGTAAATATAAAAGACTGTGCACATTTTTTTTAATGGAAGTAAATTGGAAAGTTGTTTAAAATTACATGCTATATCTGAATCATGAAAATTTAATTTAACCTGAGTGTCCCTTTAATATCCAAAGAATGCATAGGCTCAAAAAGAAGTAGCCTGCAAAGTCTTCAAAACCAAATTAAGGCTCCAAGGAGGAGAGATTGATTTAATAACAGGCTTGAAACGAACCAAAGCCTGAACAAAACAGTGAATATCAGGAAGCTTAGCAATCTTTCTATGAAATAAAACAGAAAGAGCAGAGATTTGTCCCTTCAAAGTACTTGCAGACAAATCTTTATCCAAACCATCCTGAAGAAACTGTAAAATTCTAGGAATTCTAATAGAATGCCAGGAGAATTTATGAGAAGAACACCATGAAATATAGGTCTTCCAAACTCGATAATAAATCTTCTTGAAACAGACTTACAAGCCTGTAGCATAGTATTAATCACTGAGTCAGAGAAACCTCTATGACTAAGCACTAAGCGTTCAATTTCCATATCTTCAAATTTGAGATTGTGATGGAAAAACGACCCTTGAGACAGAAGGTCTGGTCTTAGAGGAAGTGGCCAAGGCTGGCAACTGGACATCCGAATAAGATCCACATACCAAAACCTTTGAGGCCACGCTGGTGCTATCAGAAACACATACGATTGTTCCATAATGATCTTGGAGATCACTTTTGGAAGAAGAACTAGAGGCGGAAAGATATAAGCAGGTTGGTAAAACCAAAGAACTGCTAAAGCATCCACCATCTCCGCCTGCGGATCCTTGGACCTGGACAGGTACCTGGGAAGTTTCTTGTTTAGATGAGAAGCCATCAGATCTATTTCTGGAAGACCCCACAATCTGACAAAATACATCTGGATGGAGAGACCACTCCCCCGGATGTAAGGTCTGATGGCTCTTGTGAGCTGCTGGTGCAAAGTTGAATACGGAAAGCGTATTGCTCTCCGCATTCAGCGATGTCTGTCGGACCTGACATTTGATAATTCGGCCTCATAATCTCAGCTAACTTACAACAGATACACTTAGCTTTGGTAGAACTGTGATCAGGCAGCAAGGTTCCAACAGTTGCTTCTGAGACAGGGTCAGATTTAGACATCTTGCAAAATGTAAAAGAAAAAACAACATTAAAGCAAAATTTACAATTTCCTTATATGGCATTTTCAGGAATGGGAAAAAATGCAAACAGCATAGCCCTCTGAGCATATAGAAGGCAAGAGGCATATAGGAAGTGGGGTGAAAACTAAATTTTTTGGTGCCAAGAATGACGCACAACGCAAAAGGAAGTTGAAATTTTTGTTTGGCGCCAACAACATCCAGAAATGACGCAACTCTCGTCATAACAGACGCAACCTCATGCAAGGAAAACCTGGGGTCAACTAAGACGCCGGAAATGATGAACTTGCGTCATCAAAGATGTACCTTCATGCCAAAAAATTCTCACGCCAAGAATGACGCAATAAATAACAGCATTTTGCGCCCTCACGAGCCTAATTTTGCCCGCGAAAAGAAAAAAGAGTCAATTTTTAAAAAAGGACTATACCCCAGGTTAGAAAAATAACTTCCTAAACATGCTTCCCAAACTAAAACTGACAGTGTGCAAAAGGAAATATACATAGACCTGACTCATGGCAATTATAAGTAAAATACATATTTTTAAAACTTTATATTAATAGAAAAAAGCGCCAAACCATAGCTGAGAGTCTCTTAAATAAGAAAAACATACTTGCTGAAAGACACCCATCAACATATAGCAGATAGCCAAATCAGCACTGAAAAAGTATCAGCAGAGGTAATGGTATATAAGAGTATATCATTCATCTGAAAAGGGAGGTAGGAGATAAATCCCTACGACCGATAACAGAGAACCTTTGAAAAGATTTCCTGAGGAAAACCATACCATCAATAGGCGATACTCCCCTCACATCCCTCTGAAAAACACTGTACTCTGAGAGGAATTGGGCTTCAAAATGCTTAGAAGCGCTTATCATAGAAGAAATCATAGAAATCAAGCACAAACTTACTTCACCACCTCCATAGGAGGCAAAGTTTGTAAAATCTGAATTGTGGGTGTGGTGAGGGGTGTATTTATAGGCATTTTGAGGTTTGGGATACTTTGCCCCTCCTGGTAGGATTGTATATCCCATACATCACTAGCTCTTGGACTCTTGCCAATTACATGAAAGAAATGAGGTTTATTGGATTAACAGAAAATGTGCAATATGCATCAAAACAAAAATAGACAGGTGCATAAATTTGGGCACCCTTGTCATTTTGTTGATTTGAATACCTGTAACTACCTAGCACTGATTAATTGGAACACACAATTAGTTTGGTGAGCCCATTAAGCCTTGAACTTCATAGACAGGTGCATCTAATCATGAGAAAAGGTATTTAAGGTGGCCAATTGCAAGTTGTTGTTCTCTGACTCTCCTCTGAAGAGTGGCAACATGGGGGCCTCAAAACAACTCTCAAATGACCTAAAAACAAAGATTGTCCAACATTATAGTTTAGGGGAAGGCTACAAAAAGCTATCGCATAGATTTAAGCTGTCAGTGTCCACTGTGAGGAACATAGTGAGGAAATGGAAGACCACAGGCACAGTTCTTGTTAAGGCCAGAAGTAAAATATCGGAGAGGCAAAAGCAAAAGATGGTGAGAATGGTCAAAACAGCCCACAGACCACCTCCAAAGACCTACAACATCACCTTGCTGCAGATGGTGTCACTGTGCATCGTACAACAATTCAGCGTATGGGAGAGTGATGCGAAAGAAGCCTTTTCTGCACACAAGCCACAAACAGAGTTGCTTGAGGTATGCAAACGCACATTTGGACAAGCCAGCTTCATTTTGGAAGAAGATGCTGTGGACTGATGAAACAAAGATTGAGTTATTTGGTCATAACAAGGGGCATAATGCATGGCGGCAAAAGAACACAGCGTTCCAAGACAAACACTTGCTAGCCACAGTAAAATTTGGTGGATGTTCCATCATGCTGTAGGGCTGTGTGGCAGTGATGTGCAGTCACTAGAGGCAGGTGAGGCAGTGCTTCACCTTTAATATGGGCAAAAATATATTTTTTTTTATTGGCTTTAAAAAAAAAATTGTAATTTTTTTTCCACAGCATTTTTTTTCACAGCTAGATGTTGTGCAATGGAGAGGCACAAGCAGGTCTGCCCACCATTACTCAACATGCTGCGCCATCTACTGGATGACAGTGGTTAAGATCATTGCATGGCCCATAAGTGCTTTATTTGAGGCAGTCCTATTTGGGCTGAACCAATCCAGCGAGAGGCATTAGTAATTGGAACATAGGGTTGGGGCTGGATGTTAAATCATATAAAACAAAACAAAAATGGAAAAAAACAACTTTCATATATTTTGTTGCTGTCCTGTGAACCTGCTAGCTTTGCTAAAGTGAAAAAGAGAGTTCTGTTCTTCCCCTCTAAGTGCAGTGGAATGTGCCACTGTCACTTCCTGAATCCTTATACAGAGCAAGAAGAGAGAGGCACAGAGAGCAATGTTTCTGTTCAGCCACATCTTATTGAAGTAATATTTTACTGTAAGGGATTCTGTTAGTGAAAATGATAATTTAATGAATGTGGTTTAGTGTTTTTTACTCTTTTACAGCAGGGTCGTTTTTGTATTTTGTTTACTCAAACTTTACACCCACTAACTTAGCAGCTTGCCTCTGTACTTCACACTAAATTATAGACTAATTTTCTGAACTCTCTGTAGCTCTGCTGTTTTATTACTTAAAATGCAGTGGTCCCCCCCCCCCACCCCTTGTGTGTGTGTGTCTCTCTATCTATCCATCTCTCTCCTTATGTGTTGTTCTCCCCCATGGTCTCTTTCTCTCTCTCTGTCTCTCTTCCTCCCCCTCTGACTCTCATCCCTTATGTAATGAAAGAATCTATAATCATAATTTGCAGCATTAAAGTAAAAAGTATGTTTTAAACATATTTTAATGGGCATGGATTTCTAGATCTCATAATCAGAGCAAGCATTGTGTTATCTGGCAAGAGTTTGTTATAATCCTTTTAGACTAAAATCAGATGTTTACTAAGTTGACCAGTTTTCCAAGACACCATTTAAAGGGACATGAAACCCATATGCAAATTTAAATAACTTTCCAATTTACAACTAATATCTAATTTTCTTCATTCTTTTGATGTCCTTTGTTGAAAATCATATCTAAATATGATCAGTAGCTGCTGATTGGTGGCTGCACATAGATACATCATGTGATTGGCTCACCCATGTGCATTGCTATTTCTTCAACAAAGGATATCTAAAGAATGAAGGCGTATCCTAGCCACTGCCTCACCAACCTCTGACGTCACTGCACGTCACTGCTGTGTGGCCAGTGCCGGTACTGGGAATCTTGTTAAAGTTGAGGGTCGCATGGATTCCACTCAATATCAGCAGATACTTGAGAATAATGTTGAGGAATCAGTCACAAAGTTGAAGTTACGCCGGAGCTGGATATTTCAACAGGACAATGACCCAAAACACTGCTCAAAATCTACTCTGGCATTTATGCAGAGGAACAAGTACAATGTTCTGGAATGGCTATCCCAGTCCCCAGACATGAATATCATTGAAAATCTCTGGGGTGATTTGAAGCGGGCTGTCCATGCTTGGCAACCATCAAACCTTACTGAACTGGAGATGTTTTGCAAGGAGCAATGGTCCAAAATACCTTCATCCAGAATCCAGACACTCATTACAGACTATAGGAAGTGTCTAGAGGCTGTTATTTCTGCTAAAGGAGGCTCTACTAAATATTGATGCAATATTTATGTTGGGGTGCCCAAATTTATGCACCTGTCTAATTTCGTTTTGATGCATATTGCACATTTTCTGTAAATCCAATAAACCTTATTTCACTACTGAAGTATTACTGTGTCCTTCATAGATCAAAATGAAATTGATGATCCAAACACCCAATTATTTATAAATGAAAATCATGGAAATTTTTAGGGGTGCCTAAACTTTTGCATACAACTGTATATATATATATATAAGCATTGTGTGGAAGGGCAGGACCTGAATAAATGATACTACTAGCACCTGGACTCTCTGCACGGCAGCCATCTGGTCTAGCTCCATGTCTGTGATATCATAACACACTATTGTGGGGGTTGGGTGATCTGTTGAAACCCAGGCAGACATCGATATATGCTGGCCCAGCTACTAAAGAACGGCCACATTTGTTGTGAGGCAGAGCTGCAGGTTGGGGCTATGTATGTTAAAAGATTCCTACCGTGAGGGATAGCATAGGCAGGCTGCCAGGCACAGACTCGGGATGTGTGTTGTTCAGGACCGGCCCTACTAAAGAAGGACCACTTGTTGTGCAGAGGTGCCTGTGCACTGCAGGGCGAGGCTAATGGCCCCGGCCCACTGGGCATTAGCCCGGCATGCCCAATGCTCAGTTCTGGCCTGTTTGTGACCAGGATTTCATCATATAACGTTCCATCTTCTTTGTTTGCGTATGAGATTACTTTTTAAAGAAATTAGAAAGTGCAACAATCAGGTTTTTATAAAAACGTTCCAGTTGGATTCCTAGTTTTGATCCCGATAGCTACGGAATAAGGTTGCTGTCAAAAAGGCAAGTGCTATTCTTGACCCCATACTTAAATTGGGGTTATAAAGGCGGCAGCCAATTTATTTATCAAACTTGTAAACAAATAAATAACATATAAACCACTTGACAAGTCATTGACTTAGACAAGCCACATAAGTGCTTGCTCCATAGGAGCTTAATAACTCTTAAAACCCAAACAAGTAATATCTTGTTAACCTCTCTTGCACCCACAGGAGGTACCAACTTTGACTTCCCACCTTCTCAAACAGCGAGCACACCGCCAAATGCTCACATCCCTCCCGTAATAACAGGGAGGGAGGGTAGGAGCTTCTTCTCACCTGCTGGTCCAGAAGTGTAGAGACTACCACTTCCTACTCTACCCTATTTATGGCTCTCCATCTACACCTCCCACTGACCTAACATTTACCCCATCTCTATCTGCTTTGGCCTGCCCTGGAGTCAAAAGCTCCTCCCTCTTATTTATCCATCCAGGACTGCATTTATCATTGTACATAAGTTACAAAATAAAAGAGAAATCTAAATTTACATGAACAATTTTTTTGGGGGAAATTTATTTTTTTAGAATACAAATCTTTAATTACAAATATTATTTATTTTTTTGGAAGTACGCTTTTCTTTTTTGGAAATACATTTTTTTTTTAGAATACAAATCTTTAATTACAAATATTTATTTTTTTGGAAGTAAACTTTTCTTTTTTGGAAAAACATTTTTTTTTTTTAGAATACAAATCTTTAATTACAAATATTTTTTTTTTTTGGAAGTACACTTTTCTTTTTTGCAAATACAATACATTCTTTTCTTTTGGATGTACACTTCCAGCATGTGTCAAAACAATGTAAAAAAATAAATGCTAGTTCCCACTTTGCTAAAGGACTTGCAAATCAATTCAGCAGTTTGCTTGGAAACTAACAACTGTTTTACTTTTAATTATATTTGGAAAAATGTCTGACAGCCGATCACATCAGCATTAACTCAGGTAAACTTTTAACATTTATCATGTAACATACAACATGGTTTAACATGCCTAAAGTGATTACTCTCATTTGCATCATAAAATACTTTTCAGAGGAATATTTATTTTTATGCTTTACTTACAGTTTTCATGGAAAACTGTAGCATGTGGTCTTCTTTCATAATATTACGTTTTTTACTATACAACATGTTTTACATTACATTTATGCAAAGAAAAATCTAGTTTACAGTGTCCCTTTAATTGAAAACAAAACAGACTGCTAGTTCCTATTTTTCTAAAGATATCACAAGTCCTTTAACAAAATAGGAACTAGCATTCATTTTTGACAGTGTTTGGGTATATGCTAGAAGCAAAATTAAAAAAAAAAAAAAATTGTTGTTCCAAAAGAAAAAATTGTATTGTACTTCCAAAAAAAAAAAGAATTGTTATTATAGATTTGTATTCTAAAAAAAAAAAAATGTATTTAAAAAAAAACGAACTGTATTGTACATTTTGATTTGTATTCTTATGTCCCAATTTTTGTACAATGATAAAGAATCACACACTTGCTTTTTTGACAGCAATCATATTCCATAGATAACAAGTACATACCAACCAAAACAAGTTTTTGGGAGCTTTTCTAGTGAAAACTCGGTTGAGGCTGTGGCCAAATTCACAGCTGCTAGAACGTCAAGTAGTGTAACAGGCAAGTCTGAGTTTCTGGTGACTAAATATGTACACATGAAAACCAGGGTAAGAACTGCAAATGTAAATTTCTGTAAGACATCGTTGTAATTAGGTGACTCCATTTTAAGAAGTGTACAGATAGGTGATGATAAAGGAGATTTGAGAGAGGTTAGATGTCTACCAGGTGCTACTGCTCATAGAGATTTAAATCGGATTTCAAGAATTATTAAGGTAAACTAGAAATGACAGGGAGTTAGATCAAATTGTTCACCTAGGTACAAATGATCTTTTAGTAAATGTTATTGCTGTGCAGAAGGACTTTTTTAAACTAGGAAATTGTTTAGACAGGAAGTAGGCAGAATTCAACATATTAAAGAATTTAACTCTTGGTTACAGAAGAGGTGCAGGGAAAGAGGAAATGGTTTTGTGGTGCCATGAAAATAAAAATATATTGAATATAAAATAGTCTGCTCTGCACTCTCTTTCAGGTGTATTGTGGTTTCTGAAGTCCATGCTGTTGACAAAATTAGAAACAACCCTTCATTTATATGGTGCTCAAGACATGTGCATAGTGCTGAACCACAATATGTTCTGATATTAAAGAGTTTCAACAAAGAATACCAAAAAAAAAAGTAAAATGATAAGACAAGTAAACTGGATTTTAATTTTTTTAAAATTTTGCACTTTACCTGAATCATGAAAGTTTAATTTTGGACTTTAATGTCATTTTAAGATGGCTGCGTAGTTCCAATCATATATAGGAAAAAACCAGCAATAGAGACAATTAATCTATGGTTTATCAAAATGTTCTTAATACTATTATAGTACAGTATCATGAGTCTACTACTATGCATGAGCAAAAAATAATTTTATTTCAGTGATGAAGACTAATGTCTCCATAGCAACTAAATTAATTGACCTGTTTTTTTATTTTAAGGTGCCAGAAGCCTTCTGGTTCATATTTAGGGATGGGTGAATGTTTTGCAACATTCAAAAATGAAACAAATTTTAACACATTTGTACAACATTCTAACATTTTGTTTAAAGGGACAGTCAACACCAGAATTGTTGTTGTTTTAAAAGATAGATAATCCCTTTATTACCCATTCCACAGTTTTGCATAACCAACACAGTTATAATTATACACGTTTTACCTCTGTAATTACCTTGTATCTAAGCCTCAGCAGACTGCCCCCTTATTTCAGTTCTTTTGACAGACTTGCATTTTAGCCAATCAGAGCTGTCTCAATGGTAATTTCACATACATGAGCTCAATGTTATCTATATGAAACATGTGAAGTAATGCCCTCTAGTGGTGAAAATCTATCAAAATGCATGTAGATTAGAGGCGGCCTTCAAGGTCTAAGAAATTAGCATATGAACCTCCTCGGTTTAGCTTTCAACTAAGAAGTTTTTTTGGACTTGACTGTCCCTTTAATGTAACAGTATTTCTAATGCTTTCTTTAAATGCAATATTCAAATTACACAATATTCGAAATAGAAACATTTGAATATATATATTTATATCTAAAATGTATAATTTTACTAAATTCTCTGCCACATAAACTATTGAACTTCTGAATAGTATTAGTTAAATTGATTGTTACATTAGAAATTCCGAGTGTCGATATTCAATCAAATTATGAACATTCGAAAACCAAAGTAACATTCTAAAATCGGAAATAACACTGGTTTAATTCATTTTAAGTGGTTTCCTTATCAAAATTAATTTGTCCAAAATGAATGTCCACAGGACTATTCGTTCAACCAAATGAATTGTACTTTCGCCCATCCCTACTCATATCCTTGCCAGGAGGACATCTGTAATTTTGCTGTGGGTATATAGTATTTAAAATGTTATTGATCTATTGTGACAGAAGCCTGTTGACCTCCATAGTACTGAGATAATTTGTTACCATTATATTAGTAAGGGTCACAAAGAATGCTGAATGTCAGGCTTACTCAAAAAAGGCAAACAGAATTTGAGATCTCAGTGAAGAGACAAATAATTATTAAAGATTGTTTGTCTTGACTGAATATCTTACAGGCTGAAAATTCGATCCATAACTTGTTTTACTTATAAACTCAATACATTATGGTGTTCCCCTGGATTTTAGAGATATAGATAGTAGCAGCACCACTTGGTAATCTTCAACAACTTTTTATTGAGACATCACATAGAAAACATAGCACGCCGGGGGTCGCGTAACTAGCACAGACGAGACTCCTCCGTGCTAACTACTTACACGGCCCCCGGCGTGCTATGTTTTCTATGTGATGTCTCAATAAAAAGTTGTTAAAGATTACCAAGTGGTGCTGCTACTATCTATATCTCTAGACTTGATTTGTGGGGTATGTGCAGGACCCTAATAGCGTGCACCTGGTTGCAGTGAGTGCTGGGCAATTTTCTTTTCCTTGGCTCCCCTGGATTTTCATAGAATTGTTCCCAAGCTTCTTCACCCCTTTTAACTAAATCAATGCACATGTACTGTGTACTATATATGAAAATCACCCTCAACAAAGGATACCAAGAGAATGAAGTAAATTTGATAGCGGTAAATGGAAACTTTTTTTTTATTATTATTTTCACGTCCCTTTAAAACATGGAACATATTTAAAAATAGGAGTAAAAAAAAAAATGTGTATAATGCAGCAATAGCATTAATGACAAGATCCTCTTTGAGCTAAAATGTTAAAAGAATTAAGCCCAGAATTTAGTATTGCATTTTTATATTCTAGATTTTATCTAACTTCTTAGGTGCCACGTTGCCACCCTTTCTGTAAGACAATGACTTAAAGTGACATGAAACCCAATTTTTTTTCTTTTGTGATTTAGAAAGAGCATGTCATTTTAAACAACTTTCTAATTCACTTCTATTATTTGCTTCATTCTCTTGATATCACTTGCTGAAAAGCATATCTAGATATGCTCAGTAGCTGCTGATTGGTTGCTGCACATAAAGGTCTTGTTTGATTGGCTCACACATGTGCATTGCTATTTCTTCAACAAAGGATATCTAAAGAATTAAGCAAATTAGATAATAGAAGTAAATTGGAAAGTTGTTTAAAATTGCATGCCCTATCTGAATCATGAAAGTTTAATTTTGACTAGACTGTCCCTTTAAAAACCAATGTCTATAAACTCAATTTAAGCATGGTTTAAGAGTGGTTTTAAGATACAATTCTTGAAGCACAGACAATTAAGCCAAAATAATAACTAGGGCAGTAGAGCCGAGTTTACAAATAACCTTCTCCATCCATTCTAACTTCTCCATTTTCTCCAGTTCCTATTTCACACCAGTAGGCTCATTCACTAAAGCGCACACATTTTTCAATTCTATAGTAAACTGGTTACATACAATAAAATAGCAACTGGTAATATGCGAGATAACATGTGAACTTTATAGTAATATACTAATATGCTATCATCTATCTATATATTGTAAATTTAAATTAAAACATTTTTGCATGTTCTGCAAACAGTTTATCACATTAAAAATTGATTTCTTAAGGGAAATTGATTTGATTTATTTTTAGCCCACAGATCACAAATCCTTGACTTGGACTAGTGTTTAGGATTCCATAAGGACAATCTTGTTTATTCTGCATAATGGTGACCACAAAGATAAAAAGAGAGACTTTTCCAGATATTTTTTTTTATCTTAAAACCACTGTCAAAGAAATCTAATTGTGGGAATATTCATATATATTCATATATGGGTTCAATTTAAAGCTTTATGCTGAGTGCTACAAACACATCATCATATTATTGTTTGGTCCTGGGATAAAGAACAAAGAGATTTACTTATGAGGACTATCAACAGCTGCAATTAATTTCATATAAAGTCGGAGACATAACCATATAATATTTGATTCAGTAGATTTTTTTTTGAGGCCAGAGACAGAATACTAGACATGTGAGACCCTATCATGTATGATTTTATATTGAGTATAACTATGAGGTTTGCTACGCAGTGAAGAAGAAAAAATCTGCAGTACTTAGTTTATTAACTTACCTTTAGTAGTACCTTGTAAATGAAAATGAAAACAACATTTTCATGATTTAGATACAGTAGGAAAGTTCCAGAAACTATCTATTACATCTATAATACAATTTACATACAGTATATCTCTTTATTCTTTGTTGAAAGATAGCTCTGTTCCATGGAGTATACTAAAGTAGACTCAGAAGTGTGCATGTATCTTGACCACTATATGGCAGCATTAATCTTTATAACAATGATATCCATTTAGTGCAACCAACATTTGTTATTTTTAATGAATATTCTGCAATATTTGCCATACTTAGATCTGTACCACATAGTCCAAGCTATTGGGTCCATAGTTACAGCAAAGAAGTAGCACACTTAATAATAGAGAGCACACAATGAATTGGTATAATAAATATATTTATAAGAGGGAACCTTTAATTTGCTCTAATTTGCTAGAGCATGTCATTTTATGAATATCCACCCAGCAGCAGTTGTGTGACTAGCACTGCTGATTGGACCAGGGTGGGTTCCGCTCGGGACCAGAAGTGCACTGCAGGTCCTGAGTGGCACTTCTACTATGTTTTTAACTCCTTTGCGGGGTACTAGAGCTGGTTCAAATGATATGTTCAAACAGATTACAGCATGTAATTTTTGAGCTATTATGGCACTACTGCAACTTTCACTTCCAGAAATGCATGTGTTTGTATATAGAAAGGGCATTGTATTAAAAATAAAAGGGTATTCATTTTGTTAAAATAACCTTAGCATTAAAGGGATACTGAACTCAATTTTTTCCTTTCATGATTCAGATAAAAATTGATAATAGGAGTAAATTAGAAAGTCGCTTAAAATTGCACGCTCTATCTGAATCATGAAAGAAAAAAAATTGGGTTCAGTGTCCCTTTCAAGTAAAAGTGCTATTAATAATGGTCCACGCTGTAGTGATCTCTTCAAATGTAACATATTTGGTCTTTTGGATTTGCAGTAAAGGAAATGCATCAATTTAATCGTCTTTTTGCTGCCATTTTTGTGTGCTGTTGGTTTGATAAGAATGGCTTATAGTGCAAATATAGAGATAGCTTTTAAATTGACAAACGTGATTTTGGTAAAGGCTTTTTGTGTTGAGCATTATACTAAATGAATAATATCACACACTAATATAAATGTATTATGTCTGTGTTTGTGCATGCTAAATCCAACAGTTTGTTAATCTCCTACAGTATGCAGTCCAACACAAAGTTACTACTGATCATGCAATTAAAGTGACATATGATTGTAAAAATGCTCTCCTAAGGCAGGGATGGACTGGTGCCCACTGGGCCATATGTGGCCCTCTGCACTAGTTTTTATGGCCCCAGGAAAAAAAAGAACTAAAAATGCTGGCTTTGAAGACCTGGTAAGTGGACAAACAAAACTAAAATTAACAATCTGGAAATAGAGGGTACCCTACAACCTTAACAAATCTGACCCTGTGCCACTGAATATTTTTTTTAAAACATATGATTATTTGTGTGCTCAAAAACCATAAATGTATTTGTGGCCCTTAAGATTTTGAAAATATTGATCTGTGGCTCCATGTGTTGGCTACCACTGAGTTAGAGCAATTAATTTGTAATCACATTTCTTTCCTTGACTTTGTGTTTCATCTCTGCAAAAGGGTTAAATACACTGTCAAAGATTTATACCTATGACACTCCAGGTGAGGATATAGGGGGTGATCCAATCATCATCAGGCATTCTTGTGTATATACCAATTACTGGTCGGATCCTCTTCTGAAGCAGAATCAGGGTGTTACAGGTGTACAACTTTAATAACATGTTGAACCCTTTCAAGATATTTTACATTTTTGCTTTAAAATGTGCATTTCAATCAAAATTTTAATTATTATTGTCATTGAAGATGATAAAATACTATTAATAAATATTTTGCTTATTAGGTTGATCTTATTACTGGATATTAGGAGACCCCCTTAAAATCTCTGTCTGGTATAAAATAGGTTAATACATTAATCTCATCAGGAAATTAGTTAAAAAAAAGTGCACTACATTTATTGCACTCAGTCCTCTAGTTTACACCCTTCCTAATAGCATTTCATTGCCTTACTGCTAAGAAATGCACTTAACAGAAATACCACTATTGCCCAATACTTAAACAGCTCCATTAGAATGGAAGGTGCTAATTGTTTCTAATGACTTGGACAGCTTTTGAGGTTTCTAATGGGGCATTTACCTGCTACTTCAAGTGTTTCTTTAACACCATAATACCTAAGCAGGAAGTGACATCAATTTTGTATGACCAATTTTTTTTAAAAAAACAACACGTTAATTATATCTGTTATTCAGTGCATTATCTTGTCATATAACTGCATGGTGAATGAGAATTTTGTACTGTAAGGAAATTAGGGAAGACAGAAGAACTGATTGGATACTGTTGTCAGACACTAATGGTGTCACATCAATAAGGTGGTAATTGGATAGGTCGTATAACGTGTTTTAGTGCTAACTGCTTGATTCTCTTTTTGTGATCCATCACAACTGCACTTGCAATAGATTCTTTTCTTTCTCTAAATATTTAATCAGCTCATTTTTTTTTTCCTTTCATGCAACATTTCTCCATTTCTGGCTTATTTTGATTTTCTACCCTCCCTTTGCCCTTGAGCATATTTGTGAAATAGAGGTGAAAATGACGTCATTTTCTTCATTAGTTTTGTTCTGCTTAAAACTATATCATGATGTTTTATTAACCTGTGAAAAATGTAAAAGACACATTACAAAATTAGAAATGTGACAAAAAAAGCTTTAATTTGAGATGTAAGTATATTATTGCAGCAAAAAAAGTTTAAAGCTAAATGAATTACACGGTTACACCCATACATATACATGATGTATATATTGTGTGAATGGTAGCATAGCTACAGTAATTATGATGGATAGCACAGGTACATTATTTCAATCAGATAATATATTTATTTAAGGATTTGTACAGAAAGTACAGAAATGGATCTCTGATAACGCTTCCATTTAGTTCTTTGCTATAGATTTTAAATTTACAGTTTATATATAAGGTTTAAAGGGATACTAAACCCAATTTTTTTTCTTTCATGATTCAGATAAAGCATGCAATTTTAAGCAACTTTCTAATTTACTCCCATTATCATTTTTTCTTCGTTCTCGTTATATCTTTATTTGAAAAAGCAGGAATCTAAGCTTAGGGGCCGGACCATTTTTGGTTCAGAACCCTGGATAGTGCTCCTAAGCTTAGATTCCTGCTTTTTCAAATAAAGATATAAAGAGAACGAAGACAATTTGATAATTAGGAATAAATTAGAAAGTTGATTGCTCCATTAGAATCATGAAAAAAAAATGTGGGTTTAGTATCCCTTTAACACATATCTACGCACAAACACATAAACATACACACACATGCATACACATACATACAGATTTCTTTGAGGGCCTGTACTGAATTTGATCTCTGATATCAGTTGAGTGCAAGCCAAAGGAAACAGGGCTGGACTGGGAATAAAAAGCAGCCCAGGAAAAATTTGAAGACCAGCCATTATTCAAAATTAAATGATGTTAGTTTGTAATAAAAAAATAGAGATTGCTGTTATATAGGCACCAAAATGATTATCCGCAATGTGTCACTGTCTCACAGTGTGACTTGACTAGACACTATGGGCTCGATTTATCAAGCCGTTCGTCCATCTACGACTGCAGTCAGTATTTATCAAGCAGCGATCATCAGACCGCTGCTTCTTTAAACTTCTCTCTTAGATGGAGAATTTCAATCTCCCCAGTCTTGTCCGACCAGGGAGATTGACAGCTCCTGCCTGCGTCTAATTTCTAATTTGCTGTGCGCAGGCCAAATAGCACTCTTGTGTAATGCTGAATTCCGAATTGTGCAATGCTGCCCGCCAGAGGCGAGTTGGGGTGGACAGGGGCGCATATGTCTCCCCTAGCTTTATTAAACGAGCCTTATAAGCCATTCAAAGGAGGGCTACTAAATAGCACATGGTCTAGGAAATAAAACTTAGAAGGAAATATTTTGTGATCTTACACACACAGACACACCTTTGTGATCTTACACACCCACACTTACCGCCCCACTCCCTCTGCCCCACACACACCAAAACATTTACAGATCCCCCCACACAAACAGACACACCTTTGTGATCTTACTCAGGCACACTCACCACCCCACTCCTTGACACACACACACACACAAACACATACACACATCCCCCACACACACAGACACCCACCACACACAAATACAACCATGCACCCTTGACCCCTTTCACCCCACCCCTTGTGATATACCTTCTCTTTAACCCTTCCCCTAAACCTTCCCTTTTATTATGCCTTAATTAACCTCCATTAATTTATTTATATAGCATTTTAATTTGGTTTTGAATGCACAATAAAAAGTGTAAACACTTAATACCAGGTTGTCAAAAGTATTAATTGTGAAAATCTGATATGAATGCCTAATTTAAAAATGTATTAATAACACCAAAACTGGGATACATGTTGGAGATATTTGTGATTGAGGCACAGTTGGGGTTAATAAACACATAGTTAAGGTCAGCCCCAGAGCAGCAGTATTCATAGCTAGGTGATGATTGGCAGTTACACACACATGCCTCTTGTCTTTCATTCACCAGATGTGTCCAGCTATGTCTTTTTACACTTTTAAGCAAATAGGGCAGGGGAAGCTGGTCAAAAAATAAACAGCAAAATAAGGCAATTTATTTTTTAATATTATTATTAAGCATATGTATTTGTACTGTGCCAACACTATACAGGGTGTATAAAATATAAATCACAAGATTACTGGACCCTGCTCCCTATAGAGCTTACAATCTGAGTGGCAGAATAAAAAGGATGAAGGGGTAAGAGAGTTATAGGATTTGAAATTGCAGAGCAGTAATAAGAGGTCGTGTTACATCGCTGAATTTACATACAATTTACAAGTAATAAAATATCTTTGAATATAATATCTAAGTATTGAAATGATTTTGTAACAAATCTGCACACTGAAACAGTTGAAATTAATACAAAAATAAAATATTTGATAATCATGATTTTTTTTTTTTAAACAAACCTATAACGTAATTTTTATAAAATCTTAATATCAAAAAAGATTTTAGCCTTTTTTGGGAGACTTTGCAACACAAATCCCAGTGCTTATATGCTGGTTAGTATCTCTGGGTTTGCATAGACTTTTCTGTCTGAGCTGGCAAAAAATGAAGTATTGGTTACAAGCTATGTTAATTCAGGAATAAGGAAATGTGCAAATTTATATAAAAGGGCAAATAAATGAAAAATCACTGTCAGATCATTTAATAAATGGTTCCCTGCATGCTTTTGGATTACATTATGATTGGTAATCCATTTTAGAAAATTACATTTTCATTGAGTCTCATTTATCAAATTCCAAGAATATTGGCTTAAAGATGTTTTAGATTATGTAGATAAAGCAAAGAGAGGGAGGAAAAGTGCATCAACTATTGCTAATTAAATGAGTCAAGTTAAATGACATATAATTTACATTCTAGCTTAATAAATATTCAATTCTAAAAGGGAGTTGGAGTAATTTTTTTACCCCCAAACTGTCCCTTTTACAAAACCACATGGAATTATGGTTAAAGACAAATGAAAGTAGATTGTATTTAATAACCAGTAAGTAAAATGCACAGGAACCGTATCACTTATATCCATCCACTTTATATCATTCTCAAGCACCTGGAGATTAGCCTGCCCAAATATGGTTGACCACATTTAACATACAGAACCACGTTCTGTATTTGTTCATCAATTGTGGTAACAAACCACACAGACGTTGTGGTCTGCACAAGATACAAAATACAGAATGCCTTCTGTGCATTGTTGGTAAAGAGTACTGTAAGTCAACAGGATATCTTACTGTAGGTCAGAGCTTCATAAGCAAGTTTTGTGGGTCGTCTTGAATGAGCATGTGACTTAAAGGGATATAAAACACATTGTAATTACAAGATTTTATGTAGTTTTGTAATAAATTAACATACAAGCACTGACAATTGGCTGATCCATTAACACAGTATATGCTGCCATTGTTTTTCAGAGACCAAACTGCTTCCATCCCATTCATTTTTGTAGGGGCATTTGTAACGTGTTAGTGGAGTAGGCCTGGCTTGTCACTGTCATTTGTAAGCAGAAATCCTATTGAGTGTATAAGTAGCAGAGTTAGGCTTCTGAAGTCTGTAGTGTGCACTACCAGTTATCAGAATTGAAAAACCCACAGTCCAAATTTAGAGTTAGAAAGCATTGAGCTGAATTAAAGCGACACTAAACTTTAAAATAAAGTTTTATAATTCAGATAGAGCAGCAATTTTAAGGCACTTTCCAATTTACTTCCATTAAATTTTGCACAGTCTTTTTATATGCATAGTTTCTGAGGCACCTGCTCCTACTGAGCATGAGCACAAGATGGCAGTGTATACGTATAATAGTTTGTGATTGGTTGTCACTATGATACACGGGACCGGCAAATGGTGGGAAGAATACATTTGTCAGAAATTCAGAATATGTGTTATTGTATTGTCATTTTATTATGCACTTCTACTGTATTTGATGGTCCTTTAAGTGGTTTAAGGCAGGGTTCTTCAAACTACGGGTCGCGACCCATTACTCGGTTGCAACACCATGTTTACTGGGTCGCGACTTGTGTGTGTGTGTCTTGAAGGAGAGTGTGTGTGGGGTGTGTGTTGTATTGCAGTCTGGGTGGTATGTATGTTGTATTACAGTGTGTGTGGGGTGTGTGTTGTATTGCAGTCTGGGTGGTATGTATGTTGTATTACAGTGTGTGTGGGGTGTGTGTTGTATTGCAGTCTGGGTGGTATGTATGTTGTATTACAGTGTGTGTGGTGTGTGTGTTGTATAAGAGTGTATGTTATGTGTATGTATGTGTGTTTATGTCTGTGTATTGTATATGAGTGTGTGTGGTGTTATTACCTTTTACAACACCTTCAAGTTTGACTACAATCAGAAATAAAATACACACACATTTTAGTCACTTTGCCAACAATTGCAGCTATCTTGTATATTACTTAAGAAACTTTCAGACAAAACACAAAAATAGTGTTGCAAAGGTATGTGGTATCATGGCACTGGGTCTTGGGAAAAAAGTTTGAAGAACCCTGGTATAAGGTGTGTCTAAGCATGCTGAGAGGTACAAGGACTTTTTTTTTGTAATTTATTTTATAAGAGAAACAAAGACAGGAAAAGTGCAATTTAAAGCTAAAGAGGCACAGTGGGACAGACTTTTTAACCTGTTAAAATTCACCAGAACTGCTTGTGTAATGTTAAATGTCGACAGCGTATGTTGTTGGCATTTAGCGATGTAGGGCGGACATGATTTGCTATAGAGAATCATGTCCGCCTGTGGTATGATAAATCTACCCCTTATTGTTCTTTTGTCATAGTAAATACTGTTAGCTTCAGTAGCAATAAAACCAATTAAATTCTTGATCAGAAGTTGCTGATTTTCTATCTCGAAATTAAAACTCAGTTGATTTTAGAGCAATATGATGTTACAATAAATATAGTATATTATAATATGAGATTGATCTTATAAACTCTGTCATGTTATTCACAAAAACAGATTCATTTTCGAAACTTTGAGTTAGTACAAAACTGGATGATACGAAAAAATCTCAAAGAGATATGAATCCCCAAAATGTTTTTGTCAGATAGGGCCTACAATTTAGAACAACTTTCCACTGTAATTCTATTAGCAAATTTGCTTTATTTACTTGGTATCCTTTGTTAAAAAAGCAGCGCTACTGGGAGTTAGATGAACACATTGAGTGAGCCAATGATATGCGTTATATATGTACAGCCACCAATCGGCAGCTAGCTCCCAGTGGTGCATTGCTGCTTCTGAGCCTACCTTGGTATGCTTTTTTTTTATCAAAGACTAAGCAAAAATGATAATAGAAGTAAACTTTAAAGTTTAAATATCGGAATCACGAAAGTTTAATATTAACTTTATTGTCCTTTTAATAGGAGAGACACCAAAGAAGTGGGAAATAATGTTTCTGAATCTTTTTTTCTCCTATTTTAGGATAAATAAAATATGTTAAATATTAGAGGTTTAATATATTTATACATATCCTATATGGTAAGCTGACTGCCCTGCCTATGTATTTAACACTAGCTTGGGCTGTGCATTGCACTGGGGGTGCATTGCCTGGGCAGTATGCATTGTTACAACAGCATATGTTCAAATTTTTTAAGTGAGGCATTAAGATAAGAATTACAAGAATTGAACATGGATTGGACAAGGGACAAGACACAAGGCGAGTACCTTTGTAGCTTTGTGTTTTAAGTATGTCATTGTTTTCTTATGTGTGTGCTGCTGTAATTCTGTCTTTTATGTGTTTAATTGGCTCCCACTTTTGTAAAAATGCTCAATATATTCATATTCCTCTATAGCTAACTACTTTACTCAATTACTCCTTCCCCCTCACCACCTGCTCTGTTCATTAGCCCATCTCTCTTAAACTCACCTTACTTTTGTACTCATGAACTTTACCTATTCCAAAACACCCTCTCTCCCGCCTGCACCTCATCTCAAAAACAGTCTGATTACTGCAAATCTGTAGCTCATCTCATGTCACTCTCCCTCTTGCTCATACTAGCTTCTAGTGACATCTCCCCTAATCCTGGTCCCCAACAACTTCCTAGCTGTGCACATCCATGTGTACCTTTCCACAGACTCAGTAAACAAAACTCTGGTATCCTCACTCACATTCTTGTATCTAAAGCCACTACCCCTTCACTTGTGCACTCTGGAACTCTTGCTCTGTTTGCATCAAGCTCACTTCTATCCATGACCTTTTTATCTCCCACTCCCTCAACCTCAGGCTCTCACAGAAACTTGACTCCCTCCTTTAGACACAGCATCCACTGCTGCATTGTCACATGGGGGTCTCCGCTTCAGCCATACTCCAAGCTCTGGTAATAGACAAGGAGGTGGTGTAGGTATTTTACTTTCCTTTCATTGCACCTTTCAACAAATACAACCCATCTCTTCCCTCATATTTTCCTCATTCGAAACCCACATGATTAGCTTATTCTGTCCCCTCTCTATACGTGTTGCAGTCATATACTGTCCCCCTGGCTCCTCAACTCAATTTATAGATCACTTTGTTGCCTGGCTACTTTATTTCATTTCCTCAGACACTCCTGTCCATATTCTTGGTGACTTCAACATTCCTCTTGACAATCCCACTGCTACCTTGTATACTGCCTATGTTTATAGTGTTGCGGAATCTGTCGGCGCTCTACAAATAACCGCTAAAAATAAGAAAAAAATAATACTGTGTATTTGATTAATTATTTGGATCGTAATCTCCATACAAAGTCAATAATTATAATCATTTGTCATTTAAAATTGTGAATTATTGAAAAATATTTTTTGTCCTGAAAATTAATTGAATTCATATAGATATAGATGTATTTCTCAATATGTTTGGTTGGTA
Organism: Bombina bombina; assembly: GCF_027579735.1. Taxonomy (NCBI): domain Eukaryota; kingdom Metazoa; phylum Chordata; class Amphibia; order Anura; family Bombinatoridae; genus Bombina; species Bombina bombina. The sequence continues at coordinate 104,976,820 of NC_069501.1, forward strand.
TGATCAAATAAATAAGATCAGGAAAGGAAATGAGTGATTAACATTGTATATATTTTTGATCTTGTTAACTTTCTTTTTAACTGTTAAAGGGACAGTCTACATAAAAATTGTTATTGTCTAAAAAGATAGATAGTCCCTTTATTACTAATTTCCCAGTTTTGCATAACCAATCACTATTTATTAATATACTTTTTACCTCTATGATAACCTTGTATCTAAGCCTCTGCAGACTGCCTCTTATCTCAGTGCTTTTTACAAACTTGTATTTTAGCCAATTAATTCTGTTCCCTACAAAACTATTATCATTCTCCACAGGGGTGTTATCTGTATGACACACATGAACTAGCACTGTCTGGCTGTGTGAAAGATTGTGAAAAGCTAAACAAAAGATTAGAGGTGGCCTGCAGGGGCTTTGAAACAGGCAACCTTAGAGTTATAAAGTATATTAATATAACAATGTTGTTTATGCAAAGCTGGGGAATGGGTAGTAAGGGTGTTACCTATCTTTCTAATCAATAAAAAAAATCAATCAAGTAGACAGTCCCTTTAAACTTATTTCTTTCAAGAAAATGAATAAAAAAAATGAAAAATATTTTTTAAGAAAATTGATAGAAAAAAAAGGAAAAGAATTTTCAAAAAAATATTAGTTTTCATTGTAATCCTGCCTGATTGTGCAGAGAAATAATAAAAAACAGTCTAATAATATAACCAACTAGTAGATGGCGCAAGCAAGTTAGGTTACTGATAGTCCTGCAAGATGTTTTATGGCTGTTAGGACACGTCAGAGCCTTTTGTGGCACTACTTTGAATACAAGTTTGACATAGGAAAGAGAAAGTGCACTGTTATATTAAAATACACCCTTCATGGCGTAAAGATAAAGGGGAAACCTCCCTCAAAGTGCAAGACAATATACATGATTACATGTACATATATTGAACAATACAAATCAAAAGCCACAAGAACTAACACATATGTTATATCCAACATAGAACAAAATATCTCTGCATAACAACTTAAACCATCACTTGGTCACTCTTGGTCCTTTGCACGTCACAAGTCAGGGGAAGAGAGAGGATGATCAGTTTCAGTTGTACTGAGCTGGAAATTGTAATAATAATTATAAGGAAACAGTATCATCTTGTGAACAAGGGAAAGTGTGATAACTATTTAATAACATCTAGATAGGAGTTGACAATGAAGGAGAACAGAATAATGAAATAAAAAAACACATACAGAAAAACAAAAGTAAATCAGAGCTGTAAACTAGACTATGACAATGAACCAGAACCCTTCAATACCTCTTATATCACGCTCTCGCTATGTTCCCAGATTCCCCATTACCCCTTTAGACTATCCTGGGCTGCACATACTCCCTTTTCCATTATAGCAATATATCAAATTGACTATTTGGTTAAATGTAGTGGGTTCCGACATCCGCCATGCTCTCACTATCCCCAAGTAGGTGAAAGCAAAAATATGGTCCATTACATTTTAGGCATATTTTCCACCCCATACTGAAGAGACCCATTACATGCGTCTGGGGGACAGTCATTCCCAGAGACAAGCAGAGATAAAATACTAAATCCCTCAGCGGGGTCAAGATTGAACATATTGTATTGATTGCCATCCGGTATGGTAACATATGTCGCATAGTGACTTACTAACTTCCCAGCAAACAGTTCCTATTGGGACACAACTACTGTTGTATTTTTCAGCATTATCATACGGCATCACTATACGGGCACTGCAGTGTGAGGGAGTACCCTTTTTGCTGTTATATCAAGATAGGGCCCAACACAAGTATAGGTCAGACCTAATTCTACCACACAGTTTAAAGGGACATTAAACACTTTCGGCTAGATTACAAGTTTTTTGTTTTGAGCTGTGCGGTGCTAACGAGCAGTTTATGCTCACCGCTCACTTACAGACAGCGCTGGTATTACGGATTTTTACAACCCAGACCAGAAGTGAGCGTTGAGCAAAATTCTGCTCCTTACCACACTCCAATACCAGCGCTGCTTACGTTAGCGGTGAGCTGGTGTAACGTGCTTGTGCACGATTTCTCCATAGGGATCAATAGGGAGAGCCGGCTGAAAAAAAGTCTAACATCTGCCAAAAAGCAGCGTAAAACTCCTTAACGCAGCCCCATTGATTCCTATGGGGAAATCAAATTTATGTCTACACCTAACACTCTAACATGAACCCCGAGTCTAAACACCCCTAATCTTACACTTTTTAACCCCTAATCTGCCAACACCTACATTATATTTATGAACCCCTAATCTGCCACTCCGGACAGCCGCCACCTACATTATACTTATGAACCCCTAATCTGCTGCCCCCAACATCGCCGACACCTACATTATATTTATTAACCCCAGATCTGCCGCCCCCAACGTCGCCGCAACCTACCTACACTTCTTAACCCCTAATTTGCCGCCCCCAACGTCGCCGCCACTATAATAAACATATTAACCCCTAAACCGCCGCACTCCCGCATCGCAAACACTAGTTAAATATTATTAACCCCTAATCTGCCAGCCCTAACATCAACGCCATCTACCTACATTTATTAACCCCTAATCTGCCGCCCCCAACGTCACGGCCACTATATTAACGTTATTAACCCCTAAACCTAAGTCTAACCCTAAACCTAACACCCCCTAACTTAAATATAATTAAAAGAAATCTAAATAAAATTACTATAATTAACTAAATTATTCCTATTTAAAACTAAATACTTACCTGTAAAATAAACCCTAAGCTAGCTACAAAATAACTAATAGTTACATTGTATCTAGCTTAGGGTTTATTTTTATTTTACAGGCAAGTTTGTATTTATTTTAACTAGGTAAAATAGTTACTAAATAGTTATTAACTATTTAATAAACTACCTAGCTAAAATAAAGACAAATTTACCTGTAAAATAAAACCTAACCTAAGTTACAATTACACCTAATACTACACTATAATCAAATTAATTCCCTAAACTAAATACAATTAAATACAATTAAATAAAATTAGCTAAAGTACAAAACCCCCCCACTAAATTACAGAAAATAATAAACAAATTACAAGATTTTTAAACTAATTACACCTAATCTAATCCCCCTAACAAAATAGAAAAGCCCCCCCCCCAAAATAAAAAAGCCCTACCCTACACTAAATTACAAATAGCCCTTAAAAGGGCCTTTAGTGGGGCATTGCCCCAAAGTAATCAGCTCTTTTACCTGTAAATTTTTTTACTAACCCCTTGAAGATCACCTTACCGGGAGAAGTCTTCACCCAACCGGGCCGAAGTCCTCAACAAATCTGGCAGAAGTGGTCCTCCAGACGGGCAGAAGTGGTCCTCCAGATGGGCAAAAGTCTTCATCCAGACGGCATCCTCTATCTTCATCTATCCGGCACGGAGCGGGTCCATCTTCAAGACATCCGATGCGGAGCATCCTCTTCTTTCCATGGCGACTGAAGAATGAAGGTCCTTTAAGTGACGTTATCCAAGATGGCGTCCCTTAGATTCCGATTGGCTGAATATCAGCCAATCGGAATTAAAGTAGGAAAAATCCTATTGGCTGATCCAATCAGCCAATAGGATTGAGCTGGCATTCTATTGGCTGTTCCAATCAGTCAATAGAATGCCAGCTCAATCCTATTGGCTGATTGCATCAGCCAATAGGATTTTTTCTACCTTAATTCCGATTGGCTGATAGAATTCTATCAGCCAATTGGAATTGAAGGGACGTCATCTTGGATGACGTCACCTAAAGGTACCTTCATTCTTCAGTCGCCGTAGAAAGAAGAGGATGCTCTGCATCGGATGTCTTGAAGATGGACCCGCTCCGCGCCGGATGGATGAAGATAGAAGATGCCGGCTTCGTTGAGGACTTCTGCCCGGTTGGGTGAAGACTTCTCCCGGTAAGGTGATCTTCAAAGGGTTAGTGTTAGTTTTTTTTTAGGGGGTATTGGGTGGGTTTTAGAGTAGGGTTGGTTGTGTGGGTGGTGGGTTTTAATGTTGGGGGGGATTTGTAATTTTTTTTACAGGTAAAATTGCTGATTAAGGGCTATTTGTAATTTAGTGTAGGGTAGGGCTTTTTTTATTTTGGGGGGCTTTTTATTTTGTTAGGGGGATTAGATTAGGTGTAATTAGTTTAAAAATCTTGTAATTTGTTTATTATTTTCTATAATTTAGTGTTGGTTTTTTTTGTGCTCTAGATAATTTAATTTAATTGAATTTAATTTAGGGAAATAATTTAATTGTAGTGTAGTGTTAGGTATAATTGTAACTTAGGTTAGGTTTTATTTTACAGGTACTTTTGTATTTATTTTAACTAGGTAATTATTAAATAGTTAATAACTATTTAATAACTATTGTACCTAGTTAAAATAAATACAAACTTGCATGTAAAATAAAAAAAAACCCTAAGCTAGATACAATGTAACTATTAGTTATATTGTAGCTAGCTTAGGGTTTATTTTATAGGTAAGTATTTAGTTTTAAATAGGAATAATTTAGTTAAATATAGTAATTTTATTTATTTTAATTATATTTAAGTTAGGGGGTGTTAGGGTTAGACTTAGGTTTAGGGGTTAATAACTTTAATATACTGGCGGCGACATTGGGGGCGGCAGATTAGGGGTTAATAAATGTAGGTAGGTGTCGGCGATGTTAGGGGGCGGCAAATTAGGGGTTAATAATATTTAACTAATGTTTGCGATGCGGGAGTGCGGCGGTTTAGGGGTTAATATATTTATTATAGTGGCGGCGATGTCCGGTTCGGCAGATTAGGGGTTAAAAATGTTATTTTAGTGTTTGCAATGTGGGGGGGGGAGCTCAGTTTAGGGGTTAATAGGTAGTTTATGGGTGTTAGTGTGCTTTTTAGCACTTTAGTTAAGAGTTTTATGCTATGGCGTTGTAGTGTAAAACTCTTAACTACTGACGTTAAAATGCGGTACCAGTCTTGACAGGAGAGGGTGTTCTGCTCACTTTTGTCAGACTCGTAATACCGGCGCTAGGCAAGTCCCATTGAAAATATAGGATACGCAATTGACGTAAGTGGATTTGCGGTATTTCCAAGTCTGGCCAAAAAAGTGAGCGGTACACCTGTACCCTCAAGACTCGTAATACCAGCGGGCGTTAAAAAGCAGCGTTGGGACCGGCCAACGCTGATTTTTAAGCCTAACGCACAACTCATAATCTAGCCATCTGTGATTGTAATATAAATGATAAATCTTAAATATAAAAAACTCTGCAATTTACTTTATTTTTTCTGTCCCCTTTTCCTGTAATTCCATTCTGAAAATTTGAGCTTTTCAGTTCCTGTTAAAAAATGAAAGTGCAGAACACTGTTATATTTCCCACAGTCATTGGCTGCACACTCTAGTGACCTATTTATAAATGTCCCTAATTGGCCACAGCAGAGAAGGTAACCTAAGTTACAACATGGCAGCTCCCATTGTTTTATAGACATTAAAACAGACATTAAAATCAGTTGTCTGAGCATCATGGGAAATGAGGTTCCAAAACCTCTGGAGGGCCAAGTTTGAGGATGTTTGCATTAAAACTTTACACTTTTACAATATTTAAACAGCTAATGAAACTTTAAAAAAATACATCTACATTTTATTCTCAGACTAATCTTTTCTTTTAATGCATCATTCTATCTAGCATTTATTTAGTGTTTAATGTCCCTTTAAAATATTACTGCAGAGGATTAGTACAATGTAAGGCTAACTGCCAGGGCTTCGCTTCTCAGTCATCTTGAAAAAGAACAGTATAATACCCAGACAGGGGTCTAACTAAAGGACCTGCTGCCTTACACCTTTTCTCCCACTGAGGCCTAATTACAAGTGAAGTGCAAAGATATCAGCACTATTGAGAGATATACTGCTCCAGTTAAATCAGTAGCGCTCTCGTTCTTGTGCTCATATTACAAGCTGAAAGTAAAAAGTTATCACTTGAGCGAAAGGGACATAAAACAGGTTGAGATCTGTGCATATCCTAAAAGGGCTAATTAATTAAAAATAGTTTGCATAAAAAAATTGTTTGTAAATTGCTGGCAAGTATTTTAAAATAATTTGCAAATATAAGCAAAATGAATTACATAGCTAGGCTGCCTGGAGAAGCCAACTCCACTCCCCCTTATCAGTGTTTAGAAAAAGGCATTGTATTTCAATTGAGTTCACAGCTTCTATGCAGCTCCAGCAGATAATCCCTATGCGTTTTTGCATTCTACCAAAACAACAATAGATATAGATACAGCCATAGAACAAAATGTGTGGGGGGAGTTAGAGCTTTACAATTCAGAAACTAAAAAGAAAAGGGTTAATGGCGAATAAATTTAAGTAATTAAAGTACATATTATTATATTTTATCTCTATCCCAACTTGTTTTATGTCCCTTTAAGGTATGATAGCTTCGCCGTGCTAAATCCCTCTCCTCTTAGATATCTATGGGGTGCGCTGTACTGGCTTTTGCTTAAATGCGATCCTGAAAGTGTGCTTACTCAACTTCCGCTTTTTGTGCACATTGGATACCGTGCTTATTACAAGTTGAAAGTTTTCATCGCACGCTAACCCAACGTGCACAAAAAGCCGAAGTTACAATATTGTGATTAGGTTAACGTATTCTCCCATAGACTTTAATGGAGCGTGAAAAGTGGAATTACGTTAATTACAGACTCAATGACACTTTACTGACTGTTACAAATGAGGAACGGGACTTGGGGATTATTATTTCAGATGATTTAAAATTTAGTAAACAATGTAGTACTGCAACGAGTAAGGCCAGCAGAATGCTTGGATGTATTGGTAGAGGTATTTGCAGCAGAAATAGTAAGGTTCTAATGCCACTTTACAGATCATTAGTTAGGTCTCATCTTGGGTATTGTGTGCAGTTCTGGAGGCCATATCTTCAGAAGGATATAAACAAACTTGAATCTGTACAAAGGAGGGCAACCAAAATGGTACATGGTCTAAAAAATAAAACATACCAGGAGAGGCTCAATGACCTAAATATGTATAGCTTACAGGAGAGAAGGGAAAGAGGTGATATGATACCAACTTTCAAGTATACTAAAGGGCTTAGTAAAACTGAGCCAGTGAGTATTTTACATAAAAAGGAAAATTCAAGAACACAGGGTTATGATCTCAAGCTGAAGAGGGGTATATTCATGAGTAATTTAAGAAAGTACTTATTTACAGGAAGGTTGATTGATTCATGGAATAAACTTTCACAAGAGGTAGTAGCGACAAACACTGTGGGAAACTTTAAGAATGCATGGGACAAGCATAAGGCTATCCTATGAACTAGATAAAATTATTATTTTAGGAAATATCGGACAGACATGCTGGGCCTTTGGCTCTTATCTGCTGTCAATATCTATGTTTCTATGTTTTTATGAAAAAAAAAACACCCAACAAGTCACGCAAAACTATACATACACACATACATATATATATATATATATATATATTTGTTAATATAATATATATACTTTTGTTAATTCCTGTAATGTGCCCATCTCACTCTATTAGCTCACCTTGAACTTAGATTTGTAAACTGAATTTAGTGTTCTAATGGCACAGGAAATACTACAATCGTCCCTGTTACTAATGCAGGGAATTTAATGTTTTAAATCTCATAGAGGAATTCAACTTTTAGAATTTGCAAAGACCCCAATACTGATTCTTAGTGGTTTTTAAATAAAGAATTTAAAAAAAAATAAAAAAAAATTAAGAAAAAGAATAAAAAAAAAGAACAATACTATGAGGTGAAAAAATGATAAAAAGAAATAAAGAAAAAAAGAAAAAAGGAAAATATAACACATTGACTTATTTACACTGATAGAATATAAATTTTAGTGCACTTTCATGATGTGTGTTTTTTAACATATTCACAGAGTTTTGAGAAAAAAAAATCTTCCCCTGAATCTTCTTACTTTTCTTCTATTCTGAATGAAAAAAATATCTTGCCAATAGTTCATTTTATCTAATTTATTATCACTTTGATCCCATCACCACCAATTTTTCCTTTTCCCTTTGTATTCATTTTCCTTATGCCCAATAGCCCTCTGATTGTTAATCATAGATGTTATTTATTTATTCATTAATTAGTTATATCACATTTACTAGTAGTTTCCACTTAATCACCATAGGGATTAGTACTGCCCACTTTTGTGTCCATTGTCCTATTGGCCGTTGCTTTCTATTTAACCTTCTCACAGGTAACACTACTAGATCTCTGATGAAGCGCATGTGAGCATGCGCGAAACGCGTCAGATTTAGCACCCCTTGCACACCTGTGTTAGTGCTACTCACCTTGTGTATCGAATAAAGTCACTTGGCATCAAGTTCCTGGGTCCTCGTTTTTCCTTTGTATCATATATATATATATATATATATATATATATATATATATATATATAATGTTTTTTTTTGGTAAAATATATATATGTATACCTGCTGCCTATATATAGGTATGACATATAGTTATAGGAATATATATAGGTATGACATAGCTTGAGAAATGGCACTGCACAAAACGTTACCTATGTCTATTTGCTTGGAATAAATTGACAAACACTCATTGGAGTGCTGCAGCCTTTTTCATCTTTATATATATAAGTATTGATACATATGTGGGTCCACTTCAGCCATGGATAGATAGTTGGGATTGGCTGGAGGGGAAAGTCTCCCAGTGGCTTACAAGGAGAAAAAAACCTTTTTCATGTTGACAAGGTGAAAACCCTGCTCACTCCTGGCAGCTGACATAGGGAAAACCCCTGTGTTTGCTCCTGGTGATGACATTGAGGTAACCCAAATCCTTCCTGGAAGCAGAAAAGGAGAGAAACTCTGCTTCCTCCCAATGTTAACAAGGAGGAAAACCTCATTCCCTCCTGGTGGTGAAATGGCGGACATCTTGAGGGAAGCTGTAAGTCCATATCTGCTAGTAAGTGCATATCTGCTAATAAGTGCGCCATAGCACTGTGTTACAGATCAGGGCAAGAGGCACATCTTCTTCATCAAAATGCTAGAGAACCTTTTTTACCGAGTGAAAGACATACTACTTCTGCCTTTTTAATAACTTTCCAGAACATGAGTGATGCAAAAGTGCAAGTTGTACCCTGGGTACTCATGTCCCCTGTGCCCCACACAATTTGGATAGTGGACACCCATGTTTCATGCATATTTGGCCACCACTTCCAGTAATGAAACCCTCCTAAACTCCTGATATGATCAAATCATTAGATACAGTTTAAGAAAAGTAACATGAGATAAAGCAATAGTTTCCAAAAACCTTCTCTATACATGTTCAGCCTTGTCCGCTTTACTAAGACTGGTATGACCTAAGCGCACAAGACTCTACTTTATCTGTTTAGGAAACACTTTTTTCAATCTAGAATTAGTGTTGACAACTACAGATAAGATAGATAAATTAGGTGACCGTATAAGATTCACATATGCATAGCAGATGTAAAGAGTCTGATTAATATGTATCCCTTTGTAGTATACAGATAAAATGGTATATTTACTATATAGTATACGTTTATATTTGGAAAAAGAGATAGAGGCCTATTTATCAAGCCGTCAACCACAAATACGCTGGAATTCTGCAGCGTAATTGTGGCGAGCTTGATTCACCTCATTTATCAAAGTCTACAGACCGGCAAAAGCTGAACTTTGTGACGTAACATACGATCCGCTGGTCTCAGTCCGACACAGATCGATGCATTACAGATGTTCCGAATGCAAATTCGGCACTATCTGACTACTTTTGCTAGTTAACAAATATCTACCAGGTACGCTCGCCACTATTCCGTCCCTACGTACCTGGTTTTTAATCCGCCGCCCTGGAGGCAGCGGATGCCATAGGAATCAATGGGAGTCTGAAAGCAGCAAAAGCGTATGTTAGATGCTGCCAGATATCCCATTAATTTCTATGGGAGAATAAAAGTAATGTTTACACCTAACACCCTAACATAACCCCCGAGTCTAAACACCCCTAATCTGTCGCCCCCGCCACCCCCGCCACCTACATTATACTTATTAACCCCTAATCTGCAGCCCGATACTGCCGCCAACTACATTATACTTATTAACCCCAAATCTGCCGCCCCCTACACCGCCGCCACCTACATTATACTTATTAACCCCTAATATGCCGCCCCGACACCGCCGACACCTACATAAAAGTATTAACCCCTATCCCGTCGCTCCCGGAGCCCACCGCAACTAAATAAAGTTATTAACCCCTATACCCCTGGCCTCCCACATCGATACCACTTACTAAACCTATTAACCCCTAAACCGCCAGCCTCCCACATTGCCATAAACTAAATTAATTTAACCCCTAAACCTAACAACCCCTTAACTTTACATTAAATATTAACTCATCCATATCTTAAAATAAATTTAAACTTAACTGTAGATTTAAATTAATATACCCTTACTATTATACTAAAATTACATTAAACTACAAATTAAATTAAATATATTATATAGTTAAAAACCTAACCCTACTCAAATAATTTAAATCTACTATTAAAAATTACAAAGTTGCAAAAAACTAACAACTAAGTTACACAAAATAACAAACACTAAGTTACACAAAATAAAAAATAAATTATCAAATATTTAAACTAATTACATCTAATCTAAGAGCCCTATGAAAATAAAAAAGCCCCCCAAAATAAAAAAACCCCTAGCCTACAATAAACTACCAATGGCCCTTAAAAGGGCCTTTTGTGGGGCATTGCCCCAAAGAAATCAGCTCTTTTACCTGTAAAAAAAAAAATACAAATACCCGCACAACAGTAAAACCCACCACCCACACAACCAACCCCCCAAATAAAAACCTATCTAAAAAACCTAAGCCCCCCATTGCCCTGAAAAAGGCATTTTTATGGGCATTGCCCTTAAAAGGGCATTTAGCTCTTTTTCCTTGCCCAAACCCTAATCTAAAATTAAAAACCACTCAATAAACCCTTAAAAAAACCTAACACTAACCCCCGAAGATCCACTTACAGTTTCTGAAGACCCGACATCCATCCTCAACGAAGCGGCAGAAGTCCTCATCAAAGCTGGCAGAAGTCTTCATTCAAGTGGGCCCAAGTCTTCATCCAAGCCGGTAGAAGTCTTCATCTAGACGGCATCTTCTATCTTCATCCATCCGGCACGGAGCGGCTCCATCTTCAAGACATCCGGCTCGGAGCATCCTCTTCTTTCGACGTCTTCTTCCGAATGAAGGTTCCTTTAAATGACGTCATCCAAGATGGCGTCCCTTAGATTCCAATTGGCTGATAGATTTCTATCAGCCAATTGGAATTAAGGTTGAAAAAATCCTATTGGCTGTTGCAATCAGCCAATAGGATTGAGCTTTCATCCTATTGGCTGATCCAATCAGCCAATAGGATTAAGCTTGCATTCTATTGGCTATTCCAATCAGCTAATAGAATGCAAGCTCAAAAATCCAACAGTAAACACAGGACCAGCACACCCAGGAAACAAATACAAATGAACAGACTCAGAATACAAGTAGAGTTGGGTATTTATGGACTGGAGTTAACTGCAGTTTTAGCTGAAGTCTTTCTGTAGCTGAATGGTAGAGTTGTAGCACCAGAGACCTAGGTTCAAACCCCAAGTAACTTTTTCCACTAAACAGGTATGACACAAAAGAAAAAAAACAACTATATATATGCTGTATATGTGTGTGTACGTGTATATTCTTAATTCCCTGCTTTGATAAACTTCACCATAAAGTGAGATGTCTTTACTAAAATACTTCGGGCCCAAGAAAAAAGGGGTTCATCGTGGCTGTTTGTGTGTGTCAGGTGTAGTGCTCGTATTACAAGTTGAAAGTAAATGCAATCACTTGGGCGCAATTGAAGTGTTACAAAACACATCAAAAATACATTACAAAGTGCAGTTACACTCATAATAACACCATCTAATAAAAATTATTTAAATAACACATATAAACACATAAATACATATTTACACACATATAGACATACACTGTATATATATTGAAGCATTGGAGACCTTTGCTGTCAGGTATTTATGCAATATTCATATTAACACTATATTATGTGTGCTATACTGTGTACTTACTGTAAATATTTCACATTCCAATGTTCTCCACATAGCAGAATATGTTCTATGTATTTTTAAATAGATATTCATATATATATATATATATATATATATATATAAATATATCTATGCCTATATATACTTATCTATATATATAGATATATAGGTATAGATCAATATTTTACCAAAAAAATCATCATATATATATATATATGGATATATATATGGATCTAGTCTACCACAAACCTATCTCTATGACAATAAGGAGTAAATATGTAACAGGAGTAGGTGCTGAGAGATTCGGGGATTGCGGGAACAAGAAGTCTCACGAGAAAAGAGAGCAGTAACCGGGCCCTACAGATTACTTGAGAGCGGACACGAGCTCCCTGACTGTATATGAGAGCTATACACCTAAGTCTCTGCTGTATTGTGGGACAGTATTCCTGGCTATAACTGGAACAAGGGAAAGAGGACTTCAGCAGGAACAACACAAGGAGATCAGAAAGAGAGATCACCTCTAACCAAGTGTCTTATCCATAACATTGATACAAATAATCTTCTCTAGGAGTGCCCCCTTTGTGTGCTTGTCCACTCTCTATCGTTTCAGACATATATATATATATAAATATGTATTTATGAATAAATAGAACATATTCTGCTATGTGAAGAACATTGGAATGTAAAATATTGACATTTTCATGTCTGGTTAGTGCACATGAGAATATGTGATCGGGTTTTTGCGCGAGTAGGGTGTTAATTTTCCACTTATTTTTTGCTCCATTGACTTCTATGGGGGAATACATTAATGTGCGTGCAATATCCTAACCAGCTTTTTGCACAAATTTAATTAGCACGTGAGTGTGAGTGAAAACATTTTACTTTCAACTTGTAACATGAGCACTACCCGACAAGTGCAAAAAACTTACTTCTAGCGGAGTTAGCATGTGAGCAGGAGCATTAAATACCACTCCACTTGTAATCTGGCCATTTATAAGCAGCCGTTCTATGAATTACAAATTGACTTTTGTGGTGGGCGGGCGGGCGGATGGGGGGTGAGAAATACATTTCCATAAGTACTTTAAATGAGAACTGGCATTAATTCAGTTTTTATAAAAACGTTACTTTAAATATTCATTCTACATTATTTATATTGAGATGTATGACTGGTGTATACGAATTCATATTTCAAACAATAACAGCTTTCCATTTACTAAGGGTAAAGTCGTTTACTTTAGAGCCAATTTTTAAGACAGTAACTTAGATCTTTTAGCGATACAATGCTTCTTTTTTATCGTGTGCCAGCATTGTAATGCCCTCAATAATTTATATTTGATTTTTAATACAGTTATCTATCATGAATAATTGTGTGGACTCCTTACAACATTCCATTCTCTGTAATGTGGTTTATCTGAAGACTGTGGTTTTTCTGTCTAACTGCTGGGAGTTATTACCTAGCTCTTGAAGCTACTTTTGTGCTGAGATATCAGATACTTGCTTAGAGTGCAATATGCATTAAGACGTTACTGCGCCATTACATTTTTTGTTTCGCTTTTTAGAACTAATTCTTGGTTTGCCACTCTACTGTGTCAAGACACGAAGCAAGACAGTGATTAAAAAACAATGGAATGTGGTTAAAGATATCCTATTAGAGAAAAAAAAGACTTGCTTCCCATTCTTATGTTTGGGTGAGGCGTTAGTTAGACCATTGATATCAACAGCAAGTTAGTCGTTTGTGCAGTGAGATTCCCAATTTGAATGAACACATTCGATTGTGGTTTGGATGTGGTTTGAATGTCCACAGTACAAATCTACCAAGAGCCTTTTAACCTAGGTCTTATGCAACACAATATCTGTTAACACTTTTTTTCCCACCACATCTTCATCTTTATTGTTGATATTTTTTTGCATTTTAACTTGTGGTATAACACAAACCCAATGTATACATAAGATTTAGTTATATTTCATATTGAGACTAGCATACACACACACACACACACTTTTATATATACTTTCTGCTTTGATTTACAACATGAGAGGGATATGTATGTATATATATATATACTGTATATAAATATATATATATATATATATATATATACACACACACACACACACATCACTCTTATTTTGTAAATCAAAGCAGAAAAAAGTATATATCTGTGTGTGTAAAACACATGCTAGTGTGTGTGTGTATATATATATATATATATATATATATATATATAGTATATACTGTATATATACATACACACATATGAGTGGAATGTGAATATCTAGCTCGCAGTGGCAGTAAAAATGGTATAAATGTATCTCTGTATGCTGCCAGTTAAAATAAATATCAATTGTCTTCCTCTCCATACTGAACATCTTTTATATAACTATACCTTAATGGCTACACTACTTTACTAATCAGAAGAAACACATGCACCAGTAGAAATCCCCTAATTCAGTGTTTCTCAATTTAATCAGGGCACACTTACAGGCCAGATTTTTAAGATCTCAATTAGAACACAGATTAAATGATCTGATCAGTAATCATGGTTATTATTACTAACCTGCTCATACCCACAGTAATCCTGAAAATCTCTGCCCTGAGGACTGGAATTAAGAAACATTGCCCTAATTTATTCACTGATCATTGTGATGTTTATTTTGTACTAAATGTTTTGGATAAGTCGTTCCCCAGTTTTGCTTTCAAGAGGCATATTGTGATTTCATATTGATATGTACTGTATTGTCACATACAAAAAGTTTTAATGTGCTTCTTAAATTATTGTTGGGTCAATGTTTACTGCTGAAAATTGAAGAAAATTAATTTGAGATAGGCTGAAGACATCCTTAAAGGGACAAGAAACCCAAATGTTTCATGATTTGAAAAGAGCATACAACTTAACTTTCCAATTTACTTCTATTATTTAATTTGCTTCATTCTCTTGATATCATTTGTTGAAAAGCATTTCTAACAAGGCTCAGAAGCCGCTGCACATAGATGCCTCATGTGATTGACTCACCCATGTGCATTGCTATTTCTTCTACAAAGGAATCTAAAGAATGAAGTAAATTAGATAATAGAAATATATTGGAATGTTGTTAAAACTTGTGTTCTCTATCTGAACCATGAAAGAACATTTTTGCGTTTCATGTCCCTTTAATTCCATTTCCTACGGATACATTTTTGGGGGGATATATAATTTAATTTGAAGTTACTTTTGGATTTCTATAACCTCAGGGCCTTACACAAAGGCTTCGGTGCTACACCAGACCAGCAGAATTGAATCACTAGAGAAGACCAAGCTACAAACATTTAATAAATGTCCTACATTCATTCTGCATCAGTGTAGCATTACATAATGATGAGTACACACTACATCGCTATTAAACAGGCTGATACAACCATAACACTTACAGACTTTCTTCATACTGAATACACGGGGAGTCAGATTGCAGAGATGTCAGCATGATTTCTGTAGAATTTAAAGGGGTATTGTGCTGTCAAACTGCTTTCCCGTAATGTGTTCCCAATGATTTGTTACAGAAGCTGCAGAGTATAAAATGCATGAGAAATTGCTCCTTTAGGTTTAGTTTTGTATATGAAATAGCCTTTTTTTGCTGATTGAAGCCTAAATCCATTGTTTTCAAGAATATGTCCATATAAGGGCCAGATTACGAGTAGTGCACTAACAGTGAGCAATTGAAAAGAAAACTTTATCCATTTCATTCACTCCCACTTGGAACTTGATTGCTACTTGCTTCCTCTTGTTTACATAGCTTTTCTATAGACAATATTTAAGTTCTCATAAAAACAGCTAATATAGAGTAGAATATTGAAAGCTGTCGCAATATACTTGGCTTATAAAATGGATTACAATATTCAAGTAATTCCTCCATGGAAGTCTAAATTAAATTTACAATTTAATTCTATTATTAAACTTATTCTTTGCTCTTGGTAATCTTTTGTTGAAACTTGACCCCTTTCCACGATAGAATACAGAGGTATGCTCAAAAATATCCATGTCTATATATGTATTAAAGGGACAGTAAAGTCAAAATTTAACTTAAATGGATTGGGTACAGCATGAAATTTTAAACACCAATTTACTTTTATTATCAGTTTTGCTTAGTTCCCCTGTATCCTTTGTTAAAGAGTAATCTTAGGTGAGCTTGGGAGCATGCACTTGTCTTTGGCAGCTGTGTTTGCCACATTGTTTATTGCAGTGTTATAGAATGTTCCAAACACTGCTGCCATAGACTGCTTTGGATACATGCACGCTCCGTAGCCCCTATTAGCTTGCCTATCATTATTCTTCAACAAATTATACAAAAAGAACAAAGCAAATTTGATAACAGATGTAAATTTAAAAGTTGTTTAAAATGGCATGCTTTATCTGAATCATTAAAGTTTAATTGTGACTTTACTGTCTCTTTAAATTTCAAATATTGTTGCAAATGCTGTTGCAATATAGTGCCCAAGACATGTGCACACCTCTGAGCCTAACTCAGTATGCACTCATGTAAAATAGGTACATTTGATAATAAATAAAAACATGAATATTTAATTTTAACTTCCATGTCTTTTCATCTAAGAAAATAGAGATGAGTTCAAGCCACCAAATTTTCTTACAAAGGGACCTTTATTGTTTCATGGCAGGGTCCAAAGTATATCAAATAGACAACGTTTCAGGCCTACAATCATGAGACATGATTAAGGGCTGATTGTAGGCCCGAAACATTGTTTATTTGTTATACTTTAGACCCTGCCAGGAAAAATAATTTGGTGTCTGGAACTCATTTCTATTTTCTTGTGTGCAATTTTGAGGTGGCTGAACCAGGGTTCCGTGCCCTACACAGAGTGCTGTTTTCTAAACTATTTGATTTTTAATGTCTTTTCATCTAGCAGAGACAAAAAGGAGACAGAAAATATGACCCTGTGCATTTTTTTTGGTTTGCAATGGAATACTTGAAGAAAAACTCATAAATAATGACAATAACTGATGATGTGCCCGGGATGGATTTTCACAAATGTCAGCATGATGTGTGGGAAACTAAAGTATCATTTATATCGATCTATTGGAGGCTTTTGGAGGTCATGGGACATTTGTGGGTAGAGACACCCAGGAGGGATGGGGCCACTACATGTATTGGGCAGAGCAAGGTTACTGCTATGATGGAGCTGGGTATGACCAAGGTGTGTCCTGGGTGTGGTTGGGCAGTCCCTGAAACTGGGACATTTGCCCTCGCCAAAGAAGATATGGGCTAAAAAGTGAGCAGCCCTCCAAACTTGTGTAAATCCTGCAGGATCTTGGATGGTAAGGAAGTCTCATGTAATGCAAATTCCTCACTCATATTGGGCAGCCCCTTCTGTGTTTAACTGTCACAACATGTACATTGCTCGGTGTGCACAGCTTGACTGGATCATTTAAGGGGACACTCTGGTGCATAATTACATGTTCAGTAGAACAAGTGATTTTTGCATTATTGAGCCAAGTCTAGGTAAATTCTTACTCAGGAGTCCTAAGCATTGCAGTTCCCGAGCAGAAAATGGCATTGTGAGCCAATCAGTAACAGCAGTTGATATAGCCACCAATGACCACCTGTGTACTCAGGAACCACAATGCTTAGGACTCCTGAGCTGAATATCACCTATGTGGTTAACCCCTTTACAGGGGCTAATCATTTAATTAGGGTCAATAATGCAAAAATGACATGCTCTAACTAATTATGTCATTTTCCATTGGAATGCCCCTCTGCTCTCATGTTATGGTGGGAATTTCATAGTATCCCTGTGTTTCATTTCTACTAAGTAATTAGGATTTTTAAAAATGACAGAAAATTCACTTTTTCCTTTGTAACCACCTGGCTGCCAGAGGACTCTCTAATACTGGAACTCTATCTGGTAACCAAGGGGTTCAAATTTAATCTTGATTCTGAGACTTACAAAAATCCTTAAGACTGCTTCATTTTATCTGTGCTGGTATTATTTTTGCACCATCGTCTTATTAGTTATGTAAATATTTTAATCAGTGACTTATTTACAAAAAACCCCATTATTTTTAGGGTTGAATTCATCTTTTTCAGTTCAAGCAGTTTCACAGATCATTCATGTTTCTATTTTTCATCGCCAGAAAATTTACCATCTTGCATTGCAGCTGTCATTGGCAGTCAGGGGTTAACATTCAGTCTTCGATCTAAGACTTTCAAAAATCCTGTTACTGCCTCCTTTAAACTATACTGATATTGCATTATATTCTTATTAGTTATGGACTTAAAAAAGGAAATCTTATCTAAAAGACTAATTATTCGCTCCATACAATGAGGAAAGTATTGCAGAATTTTCAGTGGGAATAGTGTTATATCTTACATCAAAGTTAATTCAGCAACTTGTTGTTCATGCTGTAAACAATACATCCATACATTACATTCCCTGTGGCAAAAAATGCAACTGAAATCTGTTCTAAGCTTCTCACGAGAAGAACTGCTGTAATTTATTTGCTGGGAAGAAACTTTATTTCATTTTTTTTACCTATGTTGACTTTGGCTTTGGTTTAGAATTTTAAGCTTTGAAGTCAGACTCATACGCTTACACCTTTAGATCATCACATTAATACACCCACTTCATCTAATACCAAGAGATACATTTTTAGAAAGAGAATGTAATTGTTCTCTGTGTGTTTTTTAAGCAATACTAAACTCAATTGTTCAGGCATCTGATATCTCCTGTTCAGGCTTTCACATAGAGATCAGTATTCCAGACTAATTCAGATCGGTTCTCTGACAGTCACAACTGCTCAATATCATAGCTGTCTGGGGCTGTCATTGCAAATTGAATCTGACAGATAGAAACTGTTCACATAGATTTCATGTTTGTCTTCTAAGCTGTACATCCTACAATTGGGAATGTCACAGGCCAATGAAAAGCACGACATTCTAGTCTGCAAACAGATGCTTAGTTCAAACATTTCATTAACCATTTACCTAAAAAACTAGGGTCTTAAAGTGATATAAAGCAGCCCTTTGTTAGTAAAATCAAAGTACACATAAAAAGAAACATATTGTGTTAAAACAGCAAAAAACTTACTTGTTTTCTTGCAAAATTAGTCATTTCTTGTGTAGCCATTGCCTTTAGTGAGATAAGTGAGCAGATATTACAGAATTTAAGTTCTACTGTCATATGCTTTTTTTCTGCTGAGCTTGGGCAATAAACTAACTGCAACTAGAGCAGATGTCTCCTAGCAACCACATCAAAGGGAAAACTATTCCTTGGCCTTCCTGTAGAGACCATAGCCCCCTTGTTTAAAAAATGAAAGAAATGGTATAAAATCTTTATAAAATGATGAACAATACATATTGCCCCCCTGCTTAGTGTTTTGTTTTATTACAACAATGATACAGATTTTTATATCCCATAAGTCCCAGGATTCAATTCTCCATGTGTGTTTATCACAAAAACGTAAGAGTTGCATAACTCCCTATTTTGTGTATTCAAGGAGCATAGAAGTCAAACAAATCATTCACGATTCAGATGGAACACACATTTTTAAAATGTACTATTATATTATCACATTTAACTGTTTCTCCTAGATCCCTTTGCTAAAACTTGGCCCCTGTCTATTAGAGTAAACCTTAGGTATACTCATGCATTAAAGGGGCAATCTACTGCAGAATTTATATTGTTCAAAAAGATAGATAATCCCTTTATTACCCATTCTCTAGTTTTACATAACCAACACGGTTATATTAATATACCTTTTACCTCTGTAGTTACCTAGTTTCAAAGCCTCTGCAGACTGCCCCTTATCTCAGTTCTTTTGACAGACATGCATTTTAGCCAATCAGTGCTGACTCTTAAATAACCCCACAGGAGTGAGCACAATGTTATCTATATTACACACATGAACTAGCAGTGTCTAACTGTCAAAACTGTTTAAATGTACTGAGATAAGAGGCAGCCTTCAACATCTTAGAAATTAGCATATAAACCTACCAAGGGGCCTATTTATCAAGCTCCGTATGGAGCTTGAAGGCCCGTGTTTCTGGCGAGCCTTCAGGCTCGCCAGAAACACAAATTATGAAGCAGCAGTCTAAAGGGATATAAAAGGCCCCTTTAAGGGGCCCTTGGTAGTTTATTATATATTAGGGTTTTTTTTTATTTTGGGGTGTTTTTTTTTTTTTTTTTTTAAATGGGGTATTAGAATAGGAATCATTTTATTGTAATTTTTGGGGCTACAATTTTATTGTATTTTTTGTAATTTTAGAGTTTTTGTAATGGTAGTTTTTTTTTGTAATGGTAGTTTTTTTTTGTAATGGTAGGTGTTTTTTTGTAATGGTAGTTTTTTTTTGTAATGGTAGGTTTTTTATTTTTGTAATGGTAGTTTTTTTTTGTAATGGTAGTTTTTTTTTGTAATGGTAGGTGTTTTTTTGGTAATGGTAGTTTTTTTTTGTAATGGTAGGTTTTTTATTTTTGTAATGGTAGTTTTTTTTGTAATGGTAGTTTTTTTTTGTAATGGTAGTTTTTTTTTGCAATGGTAGTTTTTTTGTAATGGTAGTTTTTTTTTGTAATGGTAGTTTTTTTTTTGCAATGGTAGTTTTTTTTTGTAATGGTAGTTTTTTTTTGTAATGGTAGTTTTTTTTGTAATGGTAGTTTTTTTTGTAATGGTAGGTTTTTTTTGTAATGGTAGTTTTTTTTTGTAATGGTAGTTTTTTTTTTGTAATGGTAGTTTTTTTTGTAATGGTAGTTTTTTTTTTGTAATGGTAGTTTTTTTTTGTAATGGTAGTTTTTTTTTGTAATGGTAGTTTTTTTGTAATGGTATGTGGTTTTTTGTAATGGTAGGTGTTTTTATTTTGTAATGGTAGTTTTTTTTGTAATGGTAGTTTTTTTTTGTTATGGTAGTTTTTTTTTGTAATGGTAGTTTTTTTTTGTAATGGTAGTTTTTTTGTAATGGTATGTGGTTTTTTGTAATGGTAGGTGTTTTTATTTTGTAATGGTAGTTTTTTTTTGTAATGGTAGTTTTTTTTTGTAATGGTAGGTTTTTTTTGTGTAATGGTAGTTTTTTTTTGTAATGGTAGGTTTTTTATTTTTGTAATGGTATTTTTTTTTTGTAATGGTAGTTTTTTTTTTGTAATGGTAGGTTTTTTATTTTTGTAATGGTAGTTTTTTTTTTTAATGGTAGGTTTTTTTTGTAATGGTAGGTGTTTTTTTTGTAATGGTAGTTTTTTTTGTAATGGTAGGTTTTTTATTTTTGTAATGGTAGGTTTTTTTTTGTAATGGTAGGTTTTTTATTTTTGTAATGGTAGGTTTTTTTTTGTAATGGTAGATTTTTTTATTTTTGTAATGGTAGGTTTTTTATTTTTGTAATGGTAGGTTTTTTATTTTTGTAATGGTAGGTTTTTGTTTGTAATGGTAGTTTTTTTTTGTAAGGGTAGATTTTTTTTGTAATGGTAGGTTTTTTTTTGTAAGGATAGTTTTTTTTGTAATGGTAGGTTTATTTTTGTAAGGGTAGTTTTTTTTTTGTAATGGTAGTTTTTTTTTTTGTAATGGTAGGTTTTAGGCAGCTAATGTTTTACTTTTATTTCACAGGTAAGTTTGTATTTATTTTAACTAGGTAGTTAGTAAATAGTTATTAACTATTTGCTAACTAGTCTACCTAGTTAAAATAAGTACAAACTTACCTGTGAAATAAAAACCTAACGGCTAGATTACGAGTTTTGCGTTATGAGCGGTGCGGTACTAACTTGCGCGTTATTGTCACCGCTCACTTACCTACAGCGATGGTATTACAGGTTTTTATAAACCCGGCGTTAAAAGACAAGAAGTGAGCATAGAGCAAAATTGAGCTTCATACCGCACTCCAATACCAGCGCTGCTTAAGTCAGCGGTGAGCTGGTTGTACGTGCTTGTGCACAATTTCTCCATAGACATCAATGGGGAGAGCCGGCTTAAAAAAGTCTAACACCTGCAGTAAAGCAGCGTAAAGCTCCGTAACACAGCCCCATTGATTCCTATGGGGAAACTAAATTTATGTTTACACCTAACACCTTAACATGAACCCCGAGTCTAAACACCCCTAATCTTACACTTATTAACCTCTAATCTGCCGCCCCCGACATCGCCGACACCTACATTATACATATTAACCCCTAATCTGCTGCCCCCAACATCGCCGACACCTACATTATAATCTGCTGCCCCCATGTCGCCGCAACCTACCTACACTTATTAACCCCTAATCTGCCGCCCCAACGTCGCCGCCACTATAATAAACATATTAACCCCATAAACCGTCACACTCACGCATCGCAAACACTAGTTAAATATTATTAACCCTTAATCTGCCATCCCTAACATTGCCACCACCTTCCTACATTTATTAACCCCTAATCTGCCGCCCCCAACGTCGCCGCCACTATACTAAATTTATTAACCCCTAAACCTAAGTCTAACTCTAACCCTAACACCCCCTAACTTAAATATAATTCATATAAATCTAAATAAAAATTGCTATCATTACCTAAATAATTCCAATTTAAAACTAAATACTTACCTATAAAATAAACCCTAAGCTAGCTACAATATAACTAATAGTTACATTGCAGCTAGCTTAGGTTTTTTTAAATTTTACAGGCAAGTTTGTATTTATTTTAATTAGGTAGAATAGTTATTAAATAGTTATTAACTATTTACTAACTACCTAGCTAAAATAAATACAAATTTACCTGTAAAATAAAACCTAACCTGAGTTACACTAACACCTAACATTACACAACAATTAAATAAATTACATAAATTAAATACAATTACCTAAAATACAACCCCCCCCCCACTAAATTACACAAAATAAAAAACCAATTATCAGATATTAAACAAATTACACCTAATCTAATAGCCCTATAAAAATAAAAAAGCCCCCCAAAAGGGCCTTTTGTGGGGCATTGCCCCAAAGAAATCAGCTCTTTTACCTGTAAAAAAAACACAAACAATCCCCCCA
Organism: Bombina bombina; assembly: GCF_027579735.1. Classification (NCBI taxonomy): domain Eukaryota; kingdom Metazoa; phylum Chordata; class Amphibia; order Anura; family Bombinatoridae; genus Bombina; species Bombina bombina. Next base: position 104,999,893 of record NC_069501.1, read on the forward strand.
ACAGTAAAACCCACCACCCACACAACCAACCCCCCAAATAAAATCCTAACTAAAAAAACCTAAGCTCCCCATTGCCCAGAAAAGGCCATTTGGATGGGCATTGCCCTTAAAAGAGCATTTAGTTCTATTGCTGCCCAAACCCTAACCTAAAAATTAAACCCACCCAATAAACCCTTAAAAAAACCTAACACTAACCCCCGAAGATCCACTTACAGTTTTGAAGACCGGACATCCATCCTCAACAAAGCCGGGAGAAGTCCTCAACGAAGCGGCAAGAAGTCCTCAACGAAGCCGGGAGAAGTCTTCATCCAAGCCGGCAGAAGTGGTCCTCCAGACGGGCAGAATTCTTCATCCAGACGGCATCTTCTATCTTCATCCATCCGGTGCAGAGCGGGTCCATCTTCAAGACATCCGGCGCGGAGCATCCTCTTCTTCCGACGTCTGTATTTATGTGTGTGTATATATATATATATATATATATATACAGTATATGTATTTTCAGACATATATACAAATATAAACACAGAAATAGATATGTATATATACTATATATATATATATATATATATATATATATATATATATATATATATATATATATATGCATTGGAGCCCTTTGCAGTAAAGTAGCTGAAAACATGAAAAATCAGATTTATGCAATATTCATATTTATTAAAGCGTTTGTGTACTTACTGTAAATATTTCACATTTCAAACTTTTTCACATAGGGGAACATTTTTTTAAAAATAGATATTCCTATATACATCTGTATATCTATACCTATAAATATATATATACACAATGCTTTTTTGTGAAGGAAAAGGTGATGGTACTCAAAAAAAACATAATTTATGTAAGAACTTACCTGATAAATTCATTTCTTTCATATTAGCAAGAGTCCATGAGCTAGTGACGTATGGGATATACATTCCTACCAGGAGGGGCAAAGTTTCCCAAACCTCAAAATACCTATAAATACACCCCTCACCACACCCACAATTCAGTTTAACGAATAGCCAAGAAGTGGGGTGATAAAAAAGTGCGAAAGCATATAAAATAAGGAATTGGAATAATTGTGCTTTATACAAAATCATAACCACCACAAAAAAAAGGGCGGGCCTCATGGACTCTTGCTAATATGAAAGAAATGAATTTATCAGGTAAGTTCTTACATAAATTATGTTTTCTTTCATGTAATTAGCAAGAGTCCATGAGCTAGTGACGTATGGGATAATGATTACCCAAGATGTGGATCTTTCCACACAAGAGTCACTAGAGAGGGAGGGATAAAATAAAGACAGCCAATTCCTGCTGAAAATAATCCACACCCAAAATAAAGTTTAACGAAAAACATAAGCAGAAGATTCAAACTGAAACCGCTGCCTGAAGTACTTTTCTACCAAAAACTGCTTCAGAAGAAGAAAATACATCAAAATGGTAGAATTTAGTAAAAGTATGCAAAGAGGACCAAGTTGCTGCTTTGCAAATCTGATCAACCGAAACTTCATTCCTAAACGCCCAGGAAGTAGAAACTGACCTAGTAGAATGAGCTGTAATTCTCTGAGGCGGAGTTTTACCCGACTCAACATAGGCAAGATGAATTAAAGATTTCAACCAAGATGCCAAAGAAATGGCAGAAGCTTTCTGGCCTTTTCTAGAACCGGAAAAGATAACAAATAGACTAGAAGTCTTTCGGAAAGATTTAGTAGCTTCAACATAATATTTCAAAGCTCTAACAACATCCAAAGAATGCAACGATTTCTCCTTAGAATTCTTAGGATTAGGACATAATGAAGGAACCACAATTTCTCTACTAATGTTGTTGGAATTCACAACTTTAGGTAAAAATTCAAAAGAAGTTCGCAACACCGCCTTATCCTGATGAAAAATCAGAAAAGGAGACTCACAAGAAAGAGCAGATAATTCAGAAACTCTTCTGGCAGAAGAGATGGCCAAAAGGAACAAAACTTTCCAAGAAAGTAATTTAATGTCCAATGAATGCATAGGTTCAAACGGAGGAGCTTGAAGAGCCCCCAGAACCAAATTCAAACTCCAAGGAGGAGAAATTGACTTAATGACAGGTTTTATACGAACCAAGGCTTGTACAAAACAATGAATATCAGGAAGAATAGCAATCTTTCTGTGAAAAAGAACAGAAAGAGCAGAGATTTGTCCTTTCAAGGAACTTGCGGACAAACCTTTATCTAAACCATCCTGAAGAAACTGTAAAATTCTCGGTATTCTAAAAGAATGCCAAGAAAAATGATGAGAAATACACCAAGAAATATAAGTCTTCCAGACTCTATAATATATCTCTCTAGATACAGATTTACGAGCCTGTAACATAGTATTAATCACAGAGTCAGAGAAACCTCTTTGACGAAGAATCAAGCGTTCAATCTCCATACCTTTAAATTTAAGGATTTCAGATCCTGATGGAAAAAAGGACCTTGTGACAGAAGGTCTGGTCTTAACGGAAGAGTCCACGGTTGGCAAGAGGCCATCCGGACAAGATCCGCATACCAAAACCTGTGAGGCCATGCCGGAGCTACCAGCAGAACAAACGAGCATTCCTTCAGAATCTTGGAGATTATTCTTGGAAGAAGAACTAGAGGCGGAAAGATATAGGCAGGATGATACTTCCAAGGAAGTGATAATGCATCCACTGCTTCCGCCTGAGGATCCCGGGATCTGGACAGATACCTGGGAAGTTTCTTGTTTAGATGGGACGCCATCAAATCTATTTCTGGAAGTTCCCACATTTGAACAATCTGAAGAAATACCTCTGGGTGAAGAGACCATTCGCCCGGATGCAACGTTTGGCGACTGAGATAATCCGCTTCCCAATTGTCTACACATGGGATATGAACCGCAGAGATTAGACAGGAGCTGGATTCCGCCCAAACCAAAATTCGAGATACTTCTTTCATAGCCAGAGGACTGTGAGTTCCTCCTTGATGATTGATGTATGCCACAGTTGTGACATTGTCTGTCTGAAAACAAATGAACGATTCTCTCTTCAGAAGAGGCCAAAACTGAAGAGCTCTGAAAATTGCACGGAGTTCCAAAATATTGATCGGTAATCTCACCTCCTGAGATTCCCAAACTCCTTGTGCCATCAGAGATCCCCACACAGCTCCCCAACCTGTGAGACTTGCATCTGTTGAAATTACAGTCCAGGTCGGAAGCACAAAAGAAGCCCCTTGAATTAAACGATGGTGATCTGTCCACCACGTTAGAGAGTGTCGAACAATCGGTTTTAAAGATATTAATTGAGATATCTTTGTGTAATCCTTGCACCATTGATTCAGCAAACAAAGCTGAAGAGGTCACATGTGAAAACGAGCAAAGGGGATCGCGTCCGATGCAGCAGTCATAAGACCTAGAATTTCCATGCATAAGGCTACCGAAGGGAATGATTGTGACTGAAGGTTTCGACAAGCTGCAATCAGTTTTAGACGTCTCTTGTCTGTTAAAGACAGAGTCATGGACACTGAATCTATCTGGAAACCCAGAAAGGTTACCCTTGTCTGAGGAATCAATGAACTTTTTGGTAAATTGATCCTCCAACCATGATCTTGAAGAAACAACACAAGTCGATTCGTATGAAATTCTGCTAAATGTAAAGACTGAGCAAGTACCAAGATATCGTCCAAATAAGGAAATACCACAATACCCTGTTCTCTGATTACAGACAGAAGGGCACCGAGAACCTTTGTAAAAATTCTTGGAGCTGTAGCTAGGCCAAACGGCAGAGCCACAAACTGGTAATGCTTGTCCAGAAAAGAGAATCTCAGGAACTGATAATGATCTGGATGAATCGGAATATGCAGATATGCATCCTGTAAATCTATTGTGGACATATAATTCCCTTGCTGAACAAAAGGCAAGATAGTCCTTACAGTTACCATCTTGAACGTTGGTATCCTTACATAACGATTCAATATTTTTAGATCCAGAACTGGTCTGAAGGAATTCTCCTTCTTTGGTACAATGAAGAGATTTGAATAAAACCCCATCCCCTGTTCCTGAACTGGAACTGGCATAATTACTCCAGTCAACTCTAGATCTGAAACACAATCCAGAAATGCTTGAGCTTTTACTGGATTTACTGGGACACGGGAAAGAAAAAATCTCTTTGCAGGAGGTCTCATCTTGAAACCAATTCTGTACCCTTAAACAATGTTCTGAATCCAAAGATTGTGAACAGAATTGATCCAAATTTCTTTGAAAAAACGTAACCTGCCCCTACCAGCTGAGCTGGAATGAGGGCCGCACCTTCATGTGGACTTAGAAGCAGGCTTTGCCTTTCTGGCTGGCTTGGATTTATTCCAGATTGGAGATGGTTTCCAAACTGAAACTGCTCCTGAGGATGAAGGATCAGACTTTTGTTCTTTGTTGAAACGAAAGGAACGAAAACGATTATTAGCCCTGTTTTTACCTTTAGATTTTTTATCCTGTGGTAAAAAAGTTCCTTTCCCACCAGTAACAGTTGAAATAATAGAATCCAACTGAGAACCAAATAATTTGTTACCCTGGAAAGAAATGGAAAGTAGAGTTGATTTAGAAGCCATATCAGCATTCCAAGTCTTAAGCCATAAAGCTCTTCTAGCTAAAATAGCTAGAGACATAAACCTGACATCAACTCTGATAATATCAAAGATGGCATCACAGATAAAATTATTAGCATGCTGAAGAAGAATAATAATATCATGAGAATCATGATGTGTTACTTGTTGCGCTAAAGTTTCCAACCAAAAAGTTGAAGCTGCAGCAACATCAGCCAAAGATATAGCAGGTCTAAGAAGATTACCTGAACACAGATAAGCTTTTCTTAGAAAGGATTCAATTTTCCTATCTAAAGGATCCTTAAACGAAGTACCATCTGATGTAGGAATAGTAGTACGTTTAGCAAGGGTAGAAATAGCCCCATCAACTTTAGGGATTTTGTCCCAAAATTCTAATCTGTCAGACGGCACAGGATATAATTGCTTAAAACGTTTAGAAGGAGTAAATGAATTACCCAATTTATCCCATTCTTTGGAAATTACTGCAGAAATAGCATTAGGAACAGGAAAAACTTCTGGAATAACCACAGGAGATTTAAATACCTTATCCAAACGTTTAGAATTAGTATCAAGAGGACCAGAATCCTCTATTTCTAAAGCAATTAGAACTTCTTTAAGTAAAGAACGAATAAATTCCATTTTAAATAAATATGAAGATTTATCAGCATCAACCTCTGAGACAGAATCCTCTGAACCAGAAGAGTCATCAGAATCAGAATGATGATGTTCATTTAAAAATTCATCTGTAGGGAGAGAAGTTTTAAAAGATTTTTTACGTTTACTAGAAGGAGAAATAACAGACATAGCCTTCTTTATGGATTCAGAAACAAAATCTCTTATGTTATCAGGAACATTCTGCACCTTAGATGTTGAAGGAACTGCAACAGGCAATGGTACTTTACTAAAGGAAATATTATCTGCATTAACAAGTTTGTCATGACAATCAATACAAACAACAGCTGGAGGAATAGCTACCAAAAGTTTACAGCAGATACACTTAGCTTTGGTAGATCCAGCACTAGACAGCGATTTTCCTGTAGTATCTTCTGACTCAGATGCAACGTGAGACATCTTGCAATATGTAAGAGAAAAAACAACATATAAAGCAAAATTGATCAAATTCCTTAAATGAGAGTTTCAGGAATGGGAAAAAATGCCAAAGAACAAGCTTCTAGCAACCAGAAGCAATGAAAAATGAGACTTAAATAATGTGGAGACAAAAGCGACGCCCATATTTTTTAGCGCCAAATAAGACGCCCACATTATTTGGCGCCTAAATGCTTTTGGCGCCAAAAATGACGCCACATCCGGAACGCCGAAATTTTTGGCGCAAAATAACGTCAAAAAATGACGCAACTTCCGGCGACACGTATGACGCCGGAAACGGAAAAGTCTGCGCCAAGAATGACGCAATAAAAAGAAGCATTTTCAGCCCCCGCGAGCCTAACAGCCCACAGGGAAAAAGAGTCAAATTTTTGAAGGTAAGAAAAAAATGATTAAATCAAATGCATTATCCCAAATATGAAACTGACTGTCTGAAAAATAAGGAAAGTTGAACATTCTGAGTCAAGGCAAATAAATGTTTGAATACATATATTTAGAACTTTATAAACAAAGTGCCCAACCATAGCTTAGAGTGTCACAGAAAATAAGATTTACTTACCCAGGACACTCATCTACATGTTTGTAGAAAGCCAAACCAGTACTGAAACGAGAATCAGCAGAGGTAATGGTATATATAAGAGTATATCGTCGATCTGAAAAGGGAGGTAAGAGATGAATCTCTACGACCGATAACAGAGAACCTATGAAATAGACCCCGCAGAAGGAGATCACTGCATTCAAATAGGCAATACTCTCCTCACATCCCTCTGACATTCACTGCACGCTGAGAGGAAAACCGGGCTCCAACTTGCTGCGGAGCGCATATCAACGTAGAATCTAGCACAAACTTACTTCACCACCTCCATCGGAGGCAAAGTTTGTAAAACTGAATTGTGGGTGTGGTGAGGGGTGTATTTATAGGCATTTTGAGGTTTGGGAAACTTTGCCCCTCCTGGTAGGAATGTATATCCCATACGTCACTAGCTCATGGACTCTTGCTAATTACATGAAAGAAAAGTAATTGTAACTGCTCAGTAACTTTGAAAAAAGCAAAGGGACAACATTATTTACAAAGGTTGATGTATTTTGCAGCCCCCTCTTATGAAAACTGGAGTATTTAAAAGCTCGCAGAATTCATGATGATGATTACATATATTACCTGTTATGAGTTAGCAGAGGTGAGGGTACCCCCGCAATAAAAGCCCTGTGTATGTGTGTGTGTGTATATATATATATATATATATATATATATATTTACCAAAAAAAACATATATATAGAAATGTGTTTAAGAATAAATAGAACTTACGGCTAGAGTTCTGCGTTAGCCGTCAAAAGCAGCGTTAAGGGGTCCTAACGCTGGTTTTGGCCGGCCGCTGGTATATGGAGTCAGGCAGGAAAGGGTCTAACGCTCACTTTCAAGCCGCGACTTTTCCATACCGCAGATCCCCTTACGTCAATTGCGTATCCTATCTTTTCAATGGGATCTGCCTAACGCTGGTATTTAGAGTCTTGGCTGAAGTGAGCGGTAGACACTCTACCGACAAGACTCCAGCCGCAGAAAAAAAGTCAGTAGTTAAGAGCTTTCTGGGCTAACGCCGGTTTATAAAGCTCTTAACTACTGTGCTATAAAGTACACTAACACCCATAAACTACCTATGTACCCCTAAACCGAGGCCCCCCCACATCGCCGCCACTATAGAAAATATTTTTAACCCCTAATCTGCCGACCGCACACTGCCGCCACCTACATTATCCCTATGAACCCCTAATCTGCTGTCCCTAACATCGCCGACCCCTATATTATATTTATTAACCCCTAATCTGCCCCCAACGTTGCCGCTACCTTACCTACACTTATTAACCCCTAATCTGCCGACCGGACCTCGCCTCTACTCTAATAAAGTTATTAACCCCTAAACCGCCTCACAAACCCTATAATAAATATTATTAACCCCTAATCTGCCCTCCCTAACATCCCCACCACCTAAACTTCAAGTATTAACCCCTAATATGCCGACCGGACATCGCCGCTACTATAATAAATGTATTAACCCCTAAAGCTAAGTCTAACCCTAACCCTAACACCCCCCTAAATTAAATATAATTTTAATCTAACGAAATAAATTAAATATTATTAACTAAAGTATTCCTATTTAAATCTAAATATTTACCTGTAAAATAAACCCTAATATAGCTACAATATAACGAATAATTATATTGTAGCTATTTTAGGATTTAAATTTATTTTACAGGCAACTTTGTATTTATTTAAACTAGGTACAATAGTTATTAAATAGTTATTAACTATTTAATAACTACCTAGCTAAAAGAAATACAAAATTACCTGTAAAATAAATCCTAACCTAAGTTACAATTAAACCTAACACTACACTATCAATAAATAAATTAAATCAATTAACTACAAGTACCTACAATTACCTACAATTAAATAAACTAAACTAAATTACAAAAAAAACAAACACTAAATTACAAAAAATAATTTTTTTTTACAAGAATTGTAAGCTAATTACACCTACTCTAAGCCCCCTAATAAAATAACAAAGCCCCCCAAAATAAAAAATTTCCCTACCCTAATCTAAATTAAAAAAGTAACCAGCTCTTTTACCAGCCCTTAAAAGGGCTTTTTGCAGGGCATGCCCCAAAGAAATCAGCTCTTTTGCCTGTAAAAAAAAATACAATACCACCCGAATCGGAACAGCCAATAGAATGCAAGCTCACTCTGATTGGCTGATTGGATCAGCCAATCCGATTGAACTTGAATCTGATTGGCTGATTCAATCAGCCAATCAGATTTTTCCTACCTTAATTCCGATTGGCTGATAGAATCCTATCAGCCAATCGGAATTCAAGGGACGCCATCTTGGATGACGTCATTTAAAGGAACCTTCATTCGGCGAGTAGGCGTCATGGAAGAAGGATGGATCCGCGTCGGCTGGAAGAAGATGGCTCCGCCCTGCTCCGGATGGATGAAGATAGAAGATGCCGCTTGGATGAAGATGTCTACCGGTCCGGATGTCCTCTTCTGCCCGGATAGGATGAAGACTTCTGCCGCTCCGGATGTCCTCTTTTGGTCCATCGGTGCCCGGCTGGGTGAACTGAACACGACTCAAGGTAGGGAGATCTTCAGGGGGGTAGTGTTAGGTTTATTTAAGGAGGGTTTGGGTTAGAGTAGGGGTATGTGGGTGGTGGGTTGTAATGTTGGGGGGTGGTATTGTGTTTTTTTTTACAGGCAAAAGAGCTGATTTCTTTGGGGCATGCCCCGCAAAAAGCCCTTTTAAGGGCTGGTAATAGAGCTGTTAACTTTTTTAATTTAGATTAGGGTAGGGATATTTTTTATTTTGGGGGGCTTTGTTATTTTATTAGGGGGCTTAGAGTAGGTCTAATTAGCTTAAAATTCTTGTAATCTTTTTTTATTTTTTGTAATTTAGTGTTTGTTTGTTTTTGTAATTTAGTTTAGTTTATTTAATTGTAGGTAATTGTAGGTACTTGTAGTTAAATGATTTAATTTATTTATTGATAGTGTAGTGTTAGGTTTAATTGTAACTTAGGTTAGGATTTATTTTAAAGGAAATTTTGTTATTATTTTAACTAGGTAGCTATTAAATAGTAAATAACTATTTAATAGCTATTGTACCTAGTTTAACCCCTTAATGACTGGACCATTTTTCAATTTTCTTACCCTTAATGACAATGGCTATTTTTACATTTCTGCAGTGTTTGTGTTTAGCTGTAATTTTCCTCTTACTCGTTTACTGTACCCACACATATTATATACCGTTTTTCTCATTATTAAATGGACTTTCTAAAGATACCATTATTTTCATCATATCTTATAATTTACTAAAAAAAAATGATAAAATATGAGGAAAAAATGGAAAAAAGCACACTTTTTCTAACTTTGAACCCCAAAATCTGTTACACATCTACAATCACCAAAAAACACCCATGCTAAATAGTTTCTAAATTTTGTCCTGAGTTTAGAAATACCCAATGTTTACATGTTCTTTGCTTTTTTTGCAATTTATGGGGCAATAAATACAAGTAGCTTTTTGCTATTTCCAAACCACTTTTTTTCAAAATTAGCGCTAGTTACTTTGGAACCCTGATATCTGTCAGGAATACCTGAATATCCCTTGACATGTATATATTTTGTTTTAGAAGACATCCCAAAGTATTGATCTAGGCCCATTTTGGTATATTTCATGCCACCATTTCACCGCCAAATGCGATAAAAAAAAAAAAAAAAGTTCACTTTTTCACAAATTTTGTCACAAACTTTAGGTTTCCCACTGAAATTATTTACAAACAGCTTCTGCAATTATGGCACAAATGATTGTAAATGCTTCTCTGGGATCCCCTTTTTCAGAAATAACAGACTTATATGGCTTTGTGGTTGCTTTTTGGTAATTAGAAGGCTGCTAAATGCCGCTGCGCACCACACATGTTTTATGCCCAGGAGTGAAGGGGTTAATTAGGGAGCTTGTAGGGAGCTTGTAGGGTTAATTTTAGCTTTAGTGTAGTGTAGTAGACAGCCCCAAGTATTGATCTAGGCCCATTTTGGTATATTTTATGCCACCATTTCACCGCCAAATGCGAGCAAATAAAAAAAAAAAAAAAAAAAAATTTCACAATTTTAGGTTTCTCACTGAAATTATTTACAAACAGTTTGTGCTATTATGGCAGAAATTGTTGTAAAAGCTTCTCTGGGATCCCCTTTGTTCAGAAATAGCAGACTTATATGGCTTTGGTGTTGCTTTTTGGTAATTAGAAGGCCGCGAAATGCTGCTGCGCACCACACGTGAATTATGCCCAGCAGTGAAGGGGTTAAATTAGGTAGCTTGTAGGGAGCTTGCAGGGTTAATTTTAGAGATCAGCCTCCCACCTAACACATCCCACCCCCTGATCCCTCCCAAACAGCTCTCTTCCCTCCCCCACCCCACAATTGTTACCGCCATCTTAAGTACTGGCAGAAAGTCTGCCAGTACTAAATAAAAGAGTTTTTTTTTTTTTTTAAATAAAAATTATAAAATATTTTAGTTGTGATGGACCCCTGCCTTAGCACCAACCTCCCTGATCCCCCCCTCCAGCTCTCTAACCCTCTCCCCTACCTAATTACCGCCATCTTGGGTACTGGCAGCTGTCTGTCAGTACCCAGTTTGGCCCCACAAACCAAACTATTTTAATTTTATTTATAAGTTTTATTTGTATTTTTAATTATTTCTGTAGTGTAGCAGCCCCCCCACAATACCCCCACCCCCTCCCCCTCCCAGATCCTTTTATATGTAAAAAAAAAAATTAACTTTTTTTCCCCTTCTTCCTTCATTGGTGTCAGTGTGGCTAATGTGCGCACGTGCACGTGCACGCGCGCCCATGTGCACATGCGCACCCACGTGCACACGTGCCCATGCATGGGCGCGTGCATCGTGCACGCGCGCATCGTGCATGGGCATGCACACGCTCCCTCCTCCCACCGGACAAAGGCACCATCGGCACCATCACTACCGGTGCAGAGAGGGCCACAGAGTGGCTCTCTCTGCATCGGAGGCTTGTAAATGGGTATTGCAGGATGCCTCCATATCGAGGCATCACTGCAATACCCTCAGAGCTGCTGGAAGCGATTGTGATCACTTCCAGCACTCTGTTAGACAACTGACGTACCAGGTACGTCTATTGTCATTAACAGTTAGTTTTTGCATGACGTACCTGGTACGTAAGTTGTCATTAAGGGGTTAAATAAATACAAAGTTGCCTGTAAAATAAATATAAATCCTAAAATAGCTACAATATAATTATTCGTTATATTGTAGCTATATTAGGGTTTATTTTACAGGTAAGTATTTAGATTTAAATAGGAATACTTTAGTTAATAATATTTAATTTATTTTGTTAGATTAAAATTATATTTAATTTAGGGGGGTGTTAGGGTAAGGGTTAGACTTAGCTTTAGGGGTTAATACATTTATTATAGTAGCGGCGAGGTCCGGTCGGCAGATTAGGGGTTAATACTTGAAGTTTAGGTGGTGGGGATGTTAGGGAGGGCAGATTAGGGGTTAATACTATTTATTATAGGGTTTGCGAGGCGGGAGTGCGGCGGTTTAGGGGTTAATAACATAATTAGAGTAGCAGCGAGGTCCGGTCATCAGATTAGGGGTTAATAAGTTTAGGTAAGGTAGCGGCGACGTTGGGGGGGGGGCAGATTAGGGGTTAATAAATATAATATAGGGGTCAGCGATGTTAGGGGCAGCAGATTAGGGATACATAGGTATAATGTAGGTTGCGGCGGTGTACAGAGCGGCAGATTAGGGGTTAATAATATAATGCAGGTGTCAGCGATAGCGGGGGCAGCAGATTAGGGGTTAATAAGTGTAAGGTTAGGGGTGTTTAGACTCGGGGTTCATGTTAGGGTGTTAGGTGCAGACTTAGAAACTGTTTCCCCATAGGAAACAATGGGGCTGCATTGGGAGCTGAACGCTGCTTTTTTGCAGGTTTTTTATCAGTCCAAACTACCCCATTGTTTCCTATGGGGATAACGTGCACAAGCACGTTTTAGCTGCTTACCGCTACCGTAAGCAACGCTGGTATTGAGGGAGAAATGGAGCTAAGTTAGGCTCAACGCACCCTTTTTTGAGCCTAACGCAGCCCCTCAGACAACTCTAAATACCAGCGTTGTTGGAAGGGTGCGTTGGGAAAAAAAGCGGCATTAGCTACGCGGGTCTTTACTGACAAAACTCTAAATCTAGGCGTTATTCTGCTTTGTGAAGAACATTGGAGCGTAAAATATTTAATGTTGGGTTAGCGCACTCGGCACTTGAGAAACCTTTAGGGGTCGCTCACAATCCTGATCATCCTTATTGTGTGCAATATTAAGTTTTCAAGGCCGTTTGTGTGCAAGTTAAATTTGACCCATATTACAAGTTAAAACTAAATGTGAATACGTGAGTGCAATCACGATTTATGCTAGAATGATTTCTGCGAGCTTTGATTAACTGTTACACTCTTCAAAAAAGTTGCACAAAACACATCAAAGATACATTTAACAGTACAGTTACACTCATAATAACACTGTTTGATAAAAGATATTAAAAATTTCATAAAAACGGTAAAAGGGCTCAAAGATATAAGGTCTCAAAAAAAAGGACTGCAAAGGGCTTTAACATAAAGATACATACATATACATGTCTAAAGATGTTTATGTATATATATATATATTACTAGCCATTGATGAGTAGAAATGTAACTATGGCGAGTAGTGAAAGATATTGAGTGGATGCTATATCAACATTCACTCACTATCGAATGCTGGGCATGTCGGTGCATCAGTGTAATCCTGCTGTAAAGATGCAGCATCGCAGTGAAGGTGAGTGCAGCTGTGATTTGGAGGCAATGCGAAGAAGATGACGTGTAGAGGGGTCATCAACAGGATTGTGGCTTATGTAAGATAAGTAGGGCCCTGATCTGGCTGATTTGAGATCTGGGGGCTATACAAAATGAAGGGACAAGAAGCCATAGGTACATAGAGAAGTTTGATTGCTCGTCAGTACCCATTAATTTAACTTAAATTAAATTAACATTTCTAAATTAGGGTTTTGGAGCTGCATACATAAAAACTTATTTTGAGGGCTTTTCAGAGCTTTTTGCTTTCAGATATCCTAGTCAGGTTGCAAAGTAGAGGAACGTGCTCAAAACATTAATTTAAAGAAATATTGTGGGCAAATAAGAAATGCTCTATACCCAAAAAACAGGCAAGCAACTGATGTTTTTTGTATTCAAATTGACTGCAGGGCCACTACGTCTTGATCACATAGCCTTTCTATAGTAAATACGGCAGTGTTGACAAGATCAGTAAAAGTGGCAGTTTCTGCAGGCAAAATCAGCTATTTTAAATGATTGTCCCCTTTATTAAGCTAAAGGCCACCCATGGTTATTTGTGCAGGTTACTACCCATGCAAAATTAAATCAAAGCAAATTGGACAGTTTTGTTTCATGTTCCTGCTGCTTTAAATTGAACCTGCCCTGAGAGGGTAATAAGTGCTGTCTATATTCCTTAATGTACAGCAAATATATATATTTTAATAAATGTATTAAAAAGACTTAAAGGACCACTCAATACAATAGAATTGCATAATTAAAATGTTCATAATAAAAAGACAATGTAATAACACCTACTCTAAATTTAAAATAAGCATTATTCTGCTGGTAAAATTATTCTTCTCCCATTTTCTGGCCCCCTGTATTATGTGACAGACATCAGCCAAACACAGGCTAGTATACATAGTATACGTTTGTTATCATTTAAAATAAATATTACACAATAATGTGTTTCACAATGGCTAAACGTATGCAATGAGAAGGTAGGGTAGTGGGTGTGTTGTGGGCAGGTGATGGGTAGGGTCAGTGGTGAATAACATTTTGACCTGGTTACTAGCTTAGGACTTGAAATTTTGATATATATGTGTGTGTGTGTATGTATTTATATATATATATATATATATATATACATATATATACTGTATGTATTTACAGACATATATACACATATAAACACATAAATACATATGTATACATATATACACAAATATATAAGGGAATTGGAGCAGTCAAGTAGATAAAAACATAAAAAATAATATTTATGCAATATTCATAGTTAATAAAGTGTTTACTGTAAATATTTCACATTGCAATGTTCTTCATTAGTGTTATTATGAGTGTAACTATTTTAAATGTAATTTTGATTGGTTTCTGCAACTTTTTAGTCGAGAGTAATAGTTAACCAGAGCTCTAAAGTCACGCTAATCCAACACACGTTAAATTCAATTGAACTAGAGTGAAGATTTTACTATCAACCTGTAATACGAACACTACTTCCGACACGCGCAAACAGCCTCAATAAACCCCTTTCGCTTGCGCTCAACTGTTAGAGCACTACTTGTAATCTAGCCCCTAGTGTTTCTATTTATTTAGTCATTTACAATGCACATATCTTTTTTATAGCCTATTTAATATTTTGTCTGATTTCTCTCTGTGTTATTATTGTATATTGAACCATATTTCTCTATTTTTACCTTATTTCCTCCTTAGAACAGCCTGCACTTAAACAATTCACATCTCCTATTTTTATATTGCACAAAAGTTCACTGCATGTTACACAACTCTTTAATTTCATTTGGACTCTTGATCAAAATCTATTGCCTGCATCTGTTTCAGCTTTTTTTTCGTCCACATAGGTTACTTTTCGATTTGGCGCAATCACAATATTGATACATTATACAATCTCTATTTTCCCTATGTGGCCTGAAAATTCTTGCTGATTACAATACTTTTTTGAGTCACTTTTCAAGACGTTTTACTTTTCGAATTCCACATCGCAAGGCACTTGATAAGTGTAATGCTCGTGGGATACTCCTCTAGCAGACCGAACTCGGCCAGTAATCTTGTTATCCCAGCGTCTAACCTGAATGATAGGGAATATCCCAGAGAAGAGAGGGTTTGCAAGAGGCACTTACCACAGGCAGGACAGTCCTTGGCGGCAACAGACAGGAAACCAGAGAAAGGTAGTTCAGGGGTAAATCACTAGGATGGTCAGCCAGGTAGGGATCGGCAACAGTAAGGCAGTCCAGAGGTTAACCACTAGGATGGTCGGGCAGGCAGGGTTTGGCAGCAGTAAATCAATGCAGTAGTTAAGGGTTAAACAGGCAGAGTGGTCAGACAAGCAAGGTTCAGCAGAAGTATATCAATCCAGCAGTTTAAGGGTTAAACAGACAGAGTGGTCAGACAGGCAAGGTTCAGCAACAATATAACAGTCCAGCAGTTAAGAGTTAAACAGGCAGAGTGGTCAGACAAGCAAGGTTCAGCAGCAGTATATCAATCCAGCAGTTTAAGGGTTAAACAGGCAGAGTGGTCAGACAGGTAAGGTTCAGCAACAATATAACAGTCCAGCATACAAATAAGCACAACCCAGGAGAACAGTAAGTAACACCTATACTTGGGCAGTGATAGGTATGACTGAGTTACTTACATAGGTGCAGGATTTGCATCACAGGAGATCCTAACCGGCTTCTATGGGAGAAAGCGTGCGGCGATGCCATCACCGCCGCACACAGAGAGGAGCCGACTCCCCCTAGGCAATGAGCATACAGGTCGCACCGTGTCCGGGAACCAGAGTCTGTCTCAAAGTTTGAGTAGCATGGAATCTAGAGACCAAAGATGGAGCATTCACATCACGTGCAGGAACCCAGGAACGATCTGCCACTGAGTAACCCTTCCAATGTATCAGATATTGCAGTTGTCTGCACCTGTATCTGGAGTCCCGGATCTTAGCTACCTCATACTCAGGGTCACCCCGGACCAGGAGCGGAGGAGGAGAAGCTTGGAGCCGGGTATTTCTATATTTGATGTAAGGCTTGAGTAGTGAGATGTGGAAGACATGGTGTATGCGCAGGGTTTTGGGCAAGGCCACTTTGTATGCAACAGGAGACAGTCTTTTCAGGACCTTAAAAGGACCAATAAACCTAGGCCCCAATTTGTGACAGGGTTGACGTAGATGAATATGTTGAGTAGAGACCCAGACACGTTCACTGACTGGGATGGCACGTACACAAGCTCTATGACGATCAGCAAACTTCTTATATCTAGCAACAGCTGAATGTAGCTGAGAGCGAATACGTTGCCAATGAGTGGTGAGTTCTGTATCATGTCGGTCTGCAGCAGGAACCCTAGTGGACTGAGCAGAAAGAGGGAAGACACAAGGCTGATACCCTGCTGTGGCTTGAAATGGAGAACATCGAAGAGAAGAGTGCCAATGAGTGTTTCTTGCCAGCTCAGCTAGGGGTAACAACTCAGACCAGTTGGTATGGCGAGCGTTGACAAAGGCTCTAAGGTAGGCTTCAAGGAAGTTCCACAATGGAATCCATTGTTATGTATGTCCATGGTTGTTTGGAAATGGACAATGGTTGGAGCAAGCCAGGAGGTAAGGATCAGGGAGTTTTGTTGGCAGCACAAGTTGTGCAGGCTTTCACAAAATCTTGAGCGTCAGACTTCATAGTAGGCCACCATACATGTTGGGAAACACGCTTAAAAGTCCTAGTCAAACCAGGATGTCCTGAGAGTTTACTATTATGAGCCCAGGATAGCACAGGGGTGCGTAGGTTCAGAGGTACACATAGGATATCTGAGGCCATGGGGGCTCCAGGAGGTTTACTGGACTGGGCACTTGCAATCTTTGCAGAAGGGTGGTATTTAGTTGAGCAACCACACAGGAGGGTGGTATGATGTGTTCAATAGGAGCTTCAGAGGAGTCACTTGAGTGAGGGAACTGATGGGAAAGGGCGTCTTCCTTCTTGTTCTTGGTTCCAGGAAGATAAGAGATCACAAAGTTAAAAAGGGAAAAGAAGAAGGCCCACATGGCCTGTCAAGGATTGAGTCGATGAGCAGTCTCTAAGTAAGTCAGATTCTTGTGGTCGGTAAGAATCCGAATGAGATTGGTGGTGCCCTCTAACCAATGACGCCATTCAGTCAAAGCCATCTTAATGGCTAAGAGTTCAGCAGGAGTAAAGAGTATAGAAAAAAAGGCTACAGGGTGTGACTTGGAAGTCAAAGGATCCTTTTGGGTTAGAACTGCTGCAGCCCCTATCTCAGAGGCATCAGCCTCTAAAGTGAACTGTAGGTCAGGATCAGGATGGTGAAGCACAGGAGCAGAACAGAAAGCCTTTTTCAGACAGGTGAAGACATTTATGGCTTCAGGAGGCCAATGTTTACAGTCTTTGTTTCGTTTTGTCAATTCAGTTAGAGGAGCGACTGTTTGAGAAAAGTTCTTTATAAACTTGCGGTAATAATTGGAGAACCCAGAAACCTCTGTAATTCCTTTAAAGAAGTAGGTTGTGGCCATTCTAAAACTGCGGTGAGTTTAGCAGGATCCATGGCAAAACCCTCCTTCGAGATGACATAACCAAGGAATTGGATCTGAACTTGATCAAACTCACTTGGCTACTAAAGAATTGTCTCTGAGACGTAGAAGAACCTGTCTTCGGTGTTTTTGATGCTTCTCTAAAGTGGAAGAGAAAACAAGGATGTCATCCAGATAGACAATGACAGTGCGGTTGAGGAGGTCACAGAAGATATCGTTGACAAATGCCTGGAAGACTGCAAGGGCGTTACACAGCCCAAAGGGCATTACAAGGTATTCATAATGCCCAGATCTTGTGTTGAAGGTGGTCTTCCATTCGTGGTCTGGAAAGATACGAATCAGATTGTATGCCCCACGTAAATCCAGCTTGGTGAAGAAGCGAGCATCCTGGAGTGAGTCATACAGTTCGGTGATCAAAGTAATGGGATAGTGATTCTTGATAGTTATGTTGTTCA
The DNA here is from genome assembly GCF_027579735.1 of Bombina bombina. Classification (NCBI taxonomy): domain Eukaryota; kingdom Metazoa; phylum Chordata; class Amphibia; order Anura; family Bombinatoridae; genus Bombina; species Bombina bombina. The sequence continues at coordinate 105,017,944 of NC_069501.1, forward strand.
AGGCCCTGTAGTCAATGCAGGGTCTGAGCCCACCATCCTTCTTACTGACGAAAAAAAATCCTGCCCCAGCAGGAGAGGAGGAAGGGCAAATGAAACCTTTAGCTAGGTTCTCTGGGATGTACTCCTTCATGGTTTTGGTTTCAGCTTTGGAGAGTGGATAAGTCCTCCCTTTAGGAAGTGGGGCTCCAGGAAAGAGGTTGATCTTGCAGTCATAAGGACGGTGGGGTGTCAGCACATTGGCTGCTTTTTTCTCAAACACATCTTCCAAGTCTGCATATACTGCAGGAAGGTCTGTATACTGGCTTTGGGGATGCAAGGCAGTGGAGTGACTTTAGCAAGGCAGGAGTGGAAACAGGAGGTACCCCAGGAGGCCAGTTTTCTTCAGCCCAGTCAAATTGTGGATTATGTACCCAAAGCCAAGGAAGACCAAGGATGACAGGCTGTGCTGGGTAATGGATGACCTCGAACTGCCGCTGTTCGGTATTAAGGACTCCCAAAGTCAGGGTCAGGGGGGGCTGACTCAAAATGGATCAACCCTGAACCAAGGGGGGTGCCATCCAGAGTAGTTATCTTGAGACAATGTCATTTCTGCAGAAGAGGCAAGCCAGCTTGGATCATAAAATGGTGATCCAGAAAGTTTCCAGCTGCCCCTGAATCAATGAAGGCTTGAGTGTGGACTGTATTCTGAAGGAAGGTAAGGGTTACAGGTACCAAAACCGAGTGGAATGAGGGGATTTAGTAGTGATCATGCTTAGAGGTACCCCAGCGTTTTTCCCTAAGCATTGGCTTTTCCCGGCCGAATGTCACAGTCTTTTAGTTAGTGGGTGTTAGACCCACAATAAAAGTATAGTCTCAATCTCCTTCTCTGTCTTTCAGATTCTGAAGATTTAAAGGAGGAGAGATCCATGGGTTCCTCCACTGGGGTAACTGGAGCTGTTGAAGGGGTAGAGGATACTGCTGAAGCTGGACGCATAGGAGGACGGGAGGGAAGGAGCCTCCTGGTTCTGTCTCTTTCGGCTTGTCTCTCCTGGAAGCGAGAGTCCAGACTGATACAAAGTGATATAAAATCATCCAAAGAAGAAGGAACATCACGATAAGTGAGTTCATCTTTGATGCGTTCATGCACCCCTCTGAAATGCTGCCTTGAGAGCACTGCCATCCCAAGTGGTTTCAAGTGCCAAGGTGCGAAAACTTGATGGCAAATTGTGCCACAGTTCTATTGCCCTGGTGAAGGTCCAGGAGAGAAAATTCTGCAGCAGAGGTACGGCCAGAAGTCCCAAAGACAGAAGATAATGCAGAAATGAAATCATCAGCATCACGCAGGAGTGGAGTGTTCTGTTCTAAAAGGGGAGAGACCCAGGCTAGGGCTTTGTCTTTCAGTAAGGAAATGATAAAGGTGACCCTTGACTGGTGAGACTGATCATTGCGAAAGTGCAGCCTGCATTGGTTAAGAAAACCCCTGCAATCCATAGTACCTTCATACTTGTCAGGCAATGGTATCCGGGGTATACTTCCAGAAGTAGAGGTACAACAACAGGAGCGGAATTCCTCGCTGTAACTATTAAGGAAAGTTAAGCGGTAATAGCCTCTAGCTTGGAATCCATATTCTGCAACTGTGTGGTATGGGTTCCCTACATCTGTCCCTGTAGATAAACTGCTCGTGCCACCTCATCTGGCTTTATGGCCCAAGTATAATGTAATGCTCATGGGATACTCCTCTATCAGACCGAACTCGGCCAGTAGTCTTGTTATCCAAGCCGGAATGATAGGGAATATCCCAGAGCAGAGAGGGTTTTCAAGATAAGATAAGTGGCACTTACCACAGGAAGGACAGTCCTTGGTGGCAACAAACAGGAAACCAGTGAAAGGTAGTTCAGGGTTAAACCAGTAGGATGGTCAGGCAGGCAGGGATCGGCAACAGTAAGGCAGTCCAGAGGTAAACCACTAGGATAGTCAGGCAGGCTGGGATTGGCAACAGTAAGGCAGTCCAGAGGTAAACCACTAGGATGGTCGGGCAGGCAGGGTTTGGCAACAGTAAATCAACCCAGTAGTTAAGGGTTAAAGAGGTAGAGTGGTCAGACAAGCAAGGTTTAGCAACAATATAACAGTCCAGCATGCAAATAAGCACAACCCAGGAGAGCAGTAAGTAACACCTATACTTGGGCAGTGATAGGTATGACTGAGTTACTTACTTAGGCGCAGGATTTGCGTCACAGGAGATCCTAACCGGCTTCTAAGGAAGAAAGCGTGCTGCGATGATGTCAACGCCGCACGCAAAGAGGAGCCGACTCCCCCCTAGGCAATGAGCATACAGGTTGTGCCGCATCCCTAGCAACAGCTAGAGTGGTGTGGCGTGACAATAAGTCCCCAAAAGGGCATCTAGAAACCTTTAACACTTTTTCATGGCTGTTTGCAGTAATTTTTCTTGCACATATGAAAAACACTCTAACTCAAAGATAATCTAGAGGTTTAATTACATACATGGTATCTATTCATCCCTATTTGAGAGGCTGTATACAGGGAGCAGGGCACACATTTACATATGTGTTGACTATGTGATATCCTGTACAACTAAGATGATTTTAAGGAAAAGTTACTTGAACACACCAAAGTCTACATATTGCATAAAGAGTAATTGAATTGAGTAAAGAGTAAGTGCTGTCGTATTGTCTTTTTAGTATACACTTCTTGATCTGTATTTAATGGTCCATTAATATTTTTCAGCCAAAATATATTTTTGATATGTAAATTCTGTGTAACTAAAAATGTTTAGTGCCATTTTGATTATAGCACAGCTCTTGTTTGAAGCTGAAATGGCATTTTAAGAAAGATCCATCAGCATTACAACTCTGTAGTAAAATTAATCCACATTCCTAAAAACTTTATTATAGCATCGGTGACCCTATGAAGAGGCCAACAGGGTACACAAAACATTTACTGGCTACCACTATATTGCTTGTTTACTTTGGCTATAGTACTTAAAGGGCCATTAAATATAGCAGAATTGCATAGTCAACAAATTTAAAATTAGCAGTAGATCTTTTTCTGACAAATTACAAAGTTACTTCACCCCTTGATCAGACAGGAAGCCCCCGAAATGTCACATTAAAAGTTTGTTGTGAAGTAAATCCAGAGAGTGTGACTTTCATTCTATGTTATATTACTATATTGCACCCTGGCCGATTTACTAAATTGTACCCTGCAAGGAATTGGGACAGATACGGGTGTTGGTAAATCGGCCCCATTGTGTGTGTGTAGCAGGGTGTAGTTGGTCTAGTAAATTTCCTACCTTGACTATATTACCGTGCCTGTTTTTGAATACTGTATGATAAGCTCCACTAAGCCAACAAAATGTTGTTACATCCATCTGTATGGATGACTATGTGTAAATAGGAGAGGTTTACCTAACAACTTAGATCCCATTTTAATATCTGCCCAGGCTATACCTGCTTGTTGATTACTGGTGTTCTGTGAGCAGTAGGGTGTAGTTGGTTAAGTTAGGTAATCCTCCTATCTACTTGTTTTGATATTACATGGCGCCTGTGTCCACCCTGACCGGTCAGTTTTTTGTATGTAGATTCTTGTATCTACATTAATGTATATTGGTTAAACATATGTATCTATCTGTCAACATACTTTATTTAGTTTGCCTATATATATTTTTTTAAAATTTTACATGTTGAGAGACTTGTGGTATGCCCACGGGGCGAGATGTCACTGATTTTCACTTTGTTGTTGAATTTCCATTAGAGGAGCTTTAATTATTTTTTATAAAGAGTGCTGAATTCCCTGTCTTTTTGTAACAAGATTTCGTTCTTGTCTATCTTCTCTTTATCTTTTTCATGATATCTGTAGTTAAGAGTCTGCACCACTAGCCTTCCAGGCAATTATATGAAGACTGTTGTTTAATTTTAAACAGTCTTCTGATATATAGCTCCGTACTAGCGTTGCTTCCCCTCAGATTATTAATTGATATCTGCATGGTATACCTTGTATACTTGGGCCCATTGCCCCTAGCCCTTGGTTTCCTGAGTGGTAGATCCCTAGCTGGTCTCTATTATATTTCTTGATTGGGAAATTTCAGTGACATTTCTTTCTGTGGGACCCAATTTTCTTAAAACATGGCTTTTATGCTATCAGATGAGAACTGGGAAGCTGAATTGAATGCAACTCTGTCTATGTCGAATTTGGAAGAGGGTCAGGATAAGAATAATGCACCAACAAATATATATGGTGTATTTAAAGACTACAAAAGTTACTGGTAAAACAAGTGAAACTCAGGGCAGACATCTAGCCTTGAGAATTACATTAAAAACAAAATTATACCTAGAGGTTTGTGACTTAGATTAGATCCAGGCACTAATTTAAGAGAGGATGAAGGAGAAGAAGAATTCATGGAAGACTGGAATTCTAATCTATCACACTGTTTTATCATTCTCATGAATAAAATGGTAAAACACAATAAAGAGAGACTTGATAAAACTATTACACAAGCTGAAGAATCTTTAAAAGTAGTTAATAATTTTGAAAGTAATCCTAATTTTGGAAATTTAATGAAGAAATTAAGGACCAGATAGCGAGACTACAGACAGACATAAAGTTAAGGAAAGGAAGGAAGTTTTCTAGGGATAATGATGACTTTAAAAACAACAAATTCTATAGCTATCAGTCAATAAGAGGATCATATGACACTGTAACAGATGGGTCAGACATTGAAATAGATCCCCAAAATTACAACCAGAACCAGGAAAGCTTTCAACAGAGCAGACCCCAGAGATTTCGGGGCGCAGGGGCTACTAATTTCTCCAAATCAAGATCTCCAGGTAGTCAATCTGTCTTCCTTCAAACTCAATTTGGCACACATACAGGTTTTTAAAAGGGGACTTTCATTTTGGCCCACACATAACCTTAAAAAAATTAATTTCTTAAAAGATTTACATCTCTTTGCTAGAAGAATTGTTCTTTCTCAGATTATGAAAGGCAAGAGTAAACACTTGATTGAAGATATGGCCTTGAGTAAGGAAGACAGATTGGCTGTAGTAGATATACAGGAATTACTTGCTGAAACCCTCACAATTGGAAGAAGAGAATGTACAAACTAAAGTATCCTCTCACTTCAGACCCAAATCAGAATACATGCCTCAATTATCTATGGTACCTGCCTTTAATATCTTTGTCAAACAGGTAGAAAAAGATATAGCCAAATTATCATTTGTAGGGCTAGTAGATAATAACCTCAGTCAGGCAGAAAGAACAGCTATGAATTAACTTATGAATGCAAAGGGGATAGTTATAAAGCCGGCAGACAAGGGTGGAAATCTTGTCCTCTGGGATGAAAGTAAATATGTTCTAGAGGTAAAAAAGACAGCCCTTAGACAAAAATCAATATCAGTGTCTCACATACAGTCCTATCTCATCTTTACAAACAATATTGTTTAAAATCCTTAATGATGCTAAACATGATGGCGTAATAAACATTGTTGAATTCAAATATCTTTATCCTGACCATCCCATAATGCCAGTATTTTATTGTATTCCAAAAATACATAAAAATCTGACTAACCCATCAGGCCGGCCAATTTTAGCCGGCATTGGTAGTCTTACAGAAAATCTTGGTACCTATATTGATCACTTCCTCAGACCTTTCCTAAACACAATGCCCTCATTTGTACTTGATACAGCAGATTTTCGGTGTAAAATCGATGGTTTATCCGTTCCCCAAGGGGCTATATTAGTATACCTTGATGTGGAAGGATTGTATTCATCCATCCTGCATGAAATTGGTATAAAAGCAAGCGATCATTTTCTCATGACAAGAGGGGTTGCTTTTCAAAAGCACACATATTTTGTCATCAGACTTCTGACCTTTGTACTTACAAACAATATTTTTATGTTTGATGACAAAATATATAAACAATTGCGTGGGACGACCATGGGTGCTACATGTGCCCCCACGTATGCTTGTCTTCACCTGGGTCTATGGGAAATGAATGAGGTATATCAAAACCTCCTCTTTGAAAGGAACATCCACATATGGATACAATATGTGGATGACATCTTTCTGCTATATATGTGTATGTGTATTTTTATATATATATATATATATATATATATATATATATATATATATATATATATATATATATATATATATATATATATATATATATATATATATATATATATATATATATATATATATATGTGTGTGTGTGTGTGTGTTTGTGTGTGTATATATATATATATATATAAATATATATTTTTTTTTTCAATACAATGGATAAAAGTAGAAGACCCTTAAAATATTTTGCTGATAGTGCTTGTTGTCTCACAATAAATTGACAAAACGCATAATGAAAGCTGGTATAAGCCTTTTTTTTTTTTGGTGAAGGAAGTGCTTTGTCCTCTTTACCTGCAATAGTCCCTTTTATCCTCTCATCACATCAAATCAGTTTTTATGAGTTGCACATATTTCTAAAATCCATTTTCCCCACTCTGTTCCACATCACAAAACCACTCTTGTTGTTACAAATCCGTATCCCATCTCCTTTCATTTTCACTTTTACTTCTATCCATGACCTCTTCATTTCTACTCCCTCAACCTCCTGCCTCTCACCAAAACCTTTCTCCCTCAGTCACAGCCTACCCTACATTCATCCATAGCTCTAGGCCTAGTAACAGGAGGCAGTGCTGGCATTCTAATCTCTACTTCCTGTACCTTACAACACATGATTAATGTATTCTTTCTCTCTGCAGTTTGCTTATACATATCCTCCCCTGGTTCATCTACTTTTTCAACTGGTTACCCTAATTTCTCTCCTCTAAACTGTTGCCCTTATTCTTGGTTAATTTAATATCCATTTTGACAATACCAGTGTCCCATAAGTTTTAAAACTTCTTCAGCTATCACAATGCACTGATTCGCCACTCACCAAGATGTACACTTCCTGTTTCACATTTCCATAATTTCACATTTCCTCTATCTGACCATTATATTTTTTTTATGCAATGTCTCATTTCATTTACAACCTCTACTCTTGTCTTTAGTCAATTCCTGCCACTTTCACATAACAAATGAACCTAAGATTTGAATCTGCTCTATTGTCATATACTGCAGTTTCTACTGCAACTTTTTTTCTCCTTTGTTTTTGGCTTTAGTCTGTCTTCATTGCATATATATATACTTGTATATGCACCAACTGTTCATTTAAAGAACAATAAACTATCTATACAGAAAAGTTAGGCTCATACAATTATGGATCAAATTCTGATAAATCAATTATATCAAAATGTCTTTGTTTTGATTAGGGGATTAAATAAGTGGATGAATTGTTATTAGGCCTTGTGAAAAGACATGTTGGCGTTTTGGTTTTACTTTTTTAAAATTATAATTAGATTGATTTTATTGTACTAAACAAATGTTCCCTGCATTCACTTTGAGAGAAAAAAAAATGCACTTTATAACCATTTCCCACTTCTTTGCCTAAAGAGTAAAGAATACATTTAGAGTTACAGTAAATGTCAATTATTTAATCATTTTTTAAACTATAACTTCTAAAAGCCTTAAAGGCACACAAAATGCAAAGGAATTATATGGTCGTTCTATATTAACACACTTTGCAACATGATGTAGAAAAAATGGGTTGTCATTTAAGATCTACACCTTAAACATGTGCCCATCTCAAAAGCCTAGACAGGAGCTGATTGGTGCGTATGGGTTGTGTGCACCTGCTAATTTTGGGGTCATGTAAAAAGGTGCCAATCTATCTTTTAAAAGGGCTAATTCATCTATTTTTTAACATAATATAATTTACCTTAATTTGCAAAGTGTTGTACAGTCGTATCCTACTATTGATCGTATTGCCCTTTAAATTATTGAATTTAAAATAATATTGACTTAATTCATTACTATAGTCATTAGGAATGTCGGTCTAGATTACTAGTGGACGCCAAAAATATTAGTGCTATTGTGTTGTAACATCACTTGAGCGCAGTTAATAGCACATTTATATTTGCTTTTATATTTCTAGTTTAAAGTTATTTTTATTGCTTAAGTGATAGTCACAGGACGTGCTAACATCGGTAAATTCCTCACATAATAGACTTCTATCAGGGTGTGCTATAAAATTCTATATGCTATAAAAATGTTAAGCTAAGGGTGCGCTAAGCTGATGGTTCACAAGTAGTAGAATTCTTCATGAAGTTTTGCATTATACTATTAATAATAATAATGGTTTACTTCGGGTCTTACAAAACTCTAAATTTACAGAGCTAGTTTAGATAGTGCTCACCACATACAAACACTTATAGTGTTCCCTGCAATATCCATTAAAAGTAAAGGGCACACTAAAAAAATGTTGTTTGTCTTAAGATAATCGATTGCGCTCTCTCTAGCCCTTAGTATTTCAGGCTTTGTTTCATTTTCATAAAACAGCTCAGCTTATACCCTAGAACAGTGATGGCTGAACCTTTGCACTCCAGGTGTTTAAGAACTACATTTTCCATGATGCTTAGGCACTCTGAAGTCCTGTTGAGCATTATGGGAAATGTAGTTCTGAAATGTCTGGAGTGCCAAGGTTCACGATCACTGTCCTAGAACATTCTTTCAAATTCCCAAACATGAATGAAGTGTAAAATAAATAAATAAAAATATGGCCAATGTATATACACATTAAACCAGTCATTATTATATATATGTTTACCTGAGTGAAATCAAGTGCACTAGCCTTGTAAATATGCTATAAAAAGACATAGAATAAAAAGTTAATGTAATGTAGGATGTTGAAGAACTACAAAGGCGCAAAACAAGATCTCTGTATCTTTTTTCGGAATTTTTTTATTGCACTCTTGAGAAAGATGAAAACAATGTTGATGTATTATTTGATCTTTTAAAAAAGCTTTTAACTTTTGAGAATTTACACTTTGTTTCTGGAATAAATCTTCAGAGAAATGGAATACGATTCCCTGTGAGTATTTCTGATGCCTCTCCCTGCCCACTACATACTACACCATTGTGATTTTTCATTCTCAGCATCATCTGTGAAAGAAGTAGATTTGTGGTCTGAGTAGAGACTAAACAAGGCAGTATTCCCATATAGAGGGGATGATTATTCTATGGTCCATATTATACAATATTATTTAACAGTTTTTTCTGATCTTGTTATTTTTACACCTATCACCTATTAATGTTTTGTAGATGGATACTTCCACCCTTTAAATGACAAATATTTTAATGCAATTTAATAAAATATATAAAATAAATCATAGAAATCGCTAGTCCACTCTTCAAGGGTCACTTATGTTCACTGATTGCTCGAATAATTTGAGGGACAGTAAACGCTTTGTTTTTAAAACTTTTTCTGCGGTTTTCCAATAGATTAACATATCAGCAGAGTCTATATACAATATTACACCTTCCTTGTTTGCTGCAGGTGTGTTTCATTGGTCAAATCCACACACCACTTTTCATATTTGGAGACGTCAATCTGAACTTGAGTCTTGATATGATAGCTCTGTCACTGTCAATTTGCTAGCAAAAAATATAAGAAAAGAAACTGCAAATTAGGGAGAGATTTGTGGTAGGGTTAATGGAACAGCCTAATCAAAATTAAACTTTCATAATTCAGATGGGGCATACAATTTTAAACAACTTTCCAATTAACTTTTATCATCAAATTTGTTTTGGTCTCTTGGTATTTGTTGGAAGCTAAACCTAGGTAGGATCATATGCTACTTTCTAAGCCCTTGAAGGATGCCTTTTAGTTCAGTGCATTTTGACAAGTTTTTCCACAGCTAAAAAGCACTAGTTCATAAAAAATAACACTGTGCTTACTCCCATGGAGTTACTTAGGAGTCAGCACTGATTGGCTAAAATGCAATGTCTATGAGTAAGGTGGCACCCACTCCAAACGCGTAATACCCTGTCTCTTGTCCCTGGTTTTATGCATTATGGATGTTGCTCTATTATTTTTCAAATAAAGTTACTAATTTATCCGAGCCCGCCTACGTTGAACTTTTTTAAAATGCAAGTCTGTCAAAAGAACTGAGATAAGGGGCAGTTTTCAGAGGCTTAGCTACAAGGTAATTAAAGAGGTGAAAAGTATATGAATATAACTGTGTTGGTTATGCAAAACTGGAGAATGGGTAATAAAGGGATTATCTATCTTTTTAAACAATATAAATTCTGGAGTAGACTGTCCCTTTAAGCTTGTAAAACCTGCCACGTGCAGTAAAAGGGGGTACAATAAATAAAGCTGTCTTACTAAGCATAGTTAAGCATTTAATATCACAATTTTAGATGTGTTTACTGTCCCTGTCATTTTCCATATTTTCAATCCCTGGGTGAGGTTTAACCACTCCCAGTGCATGATTCACACATGCTCCCTCTATAAATGTAATCAATACAAACACAAATATTTAGATTTTGCAAAGTTATTAAAATGTATAAAAGTATTAACATATAATTAATATTGAACATTTTTTACGCAACATGAAATATAATATAAGGATTAAAAACAAATACATATAAGTAACCAACTTCCATAATGTTAGTGTCCAAAGAATAGTGTGAATCATTAGAGGTTCAGTCTACGCCAGAATTGTTATTGTTTAAAAGATAGATAATCTCTTTAGTACCCATTCCCCAGTTCTGCATAACCGACACATTTATATTAATACAATTTTTACTTTCTAAGGCCTAGATTTGGAGTTTTGTCGGTAAAGACCCGCGTAGCTAACGCCGGCTTTTTTCTGGCCGCACCATAAAAATAACTCTGGTATTGAGAGTCCACATAAAGGCTGCGTTAGGCTCCAAAAAAGGAGCGTAGAGCATATTTAACGCAGCTTCAACTCTCGATACCAGAGTTGCTTACGCAAGCGGCCAGCCTCAAAAACGTGCTCGTGCACGATTCTCCCATAGAAAACAATGGGCCTGTTTGAGCTGAAAAAAAACCTAACACCTGCAAAAAAGCCGCGCTCAGCTCCTAACGCAGCCCCATTGTTTGCTATGCGGAAACACTTCCTACGTCTGCACCTAACACTCTAACATGTACCCCGAGTCTAAACACCCCTAACCTTACACTTATTAACCCCTATTCTGCCGCTCCGTAAACCGCCGCTACTTACATTATCCCTATGTACCCCTAATCTGCTTCCCTAACATCGCCGACCCCTATATTATATTTATTAACCCCTAATCTGCCCCCCACAACGTCGCCTCCACCTGCCTACACTTATTAACCCCTAATCTGCCGACCGGACCGCACCGCTATTATTATAAAGTTATTAACCCCTAATCCGCCTCACTAACCCTATAATAAATAGTATTAACCCCTAATCTGCCCTCCCTAACATCGCCGACACCTAACTTCAAACATTAACCCCTAATCTGCCGACTGGAGCTCACCGCTATTCTGATAAATGTATTAACCCCTAAAGCTAAGTCTAACCCTAACACTAACACCCCCCCTAAGTTAAATATAATTTAAATCTAACGAAATTAATTAACTCTTATTAAATAAATTATTCCTATTTAAAGCTAAATACTTACCTGTAAAATAAATCCTAATATAGCTACAATATAAATTATAATTATATTATAGCTATTTTAGGATTTATATTTATTTTACAGGTAACTTTGTATTTATTTTAACCAGGTACAATAGCTATTAAATAGTTAAGAACTATTTAATAGCTACAATAGTTAAAATAATTACAAAATTACCTGTAAAATAAATCCTAACCTAAGTTACAATTAAACCTAACACTACACTATCAATAAATTAATTAAATAAACTACCTACAATTACCTACAATTAACCTAACACTACACTATCAATAAATTAATTAAATACAACTCCTACAAATAAATACAATTAAATAAACTAGCTAAAGTACAAAAAATAAAAAAGAACTAAGTTACAAAAAATAAAAAAATATTTACAAACATAATAAAAATATTACAACAATTTTAAACTAATTACACCTACTCTAAGCCCCCTAATAAAATAACAAAGCCCCCCAAAATAAAAAAATGCCCTACCGTATTCTAAATTACTAAAGTTCAAAGCTCTTTTACCTTACCAGCCCTGAACAGGGCCCTTTGCGGGGCATGCCCCAAGAAGTTCAGCTCTTTTGCCTGTAAAAAAAAACATACAATACCCAAGCCCCCCAACATTACAACCCACCACCCACATACCCCTAATCTAACCCAAACCCCCCTTAAATAAACCTAACACTAAGCCCCTGAAGATCTTCCTACCTTGTCTTCACCTCCCCGGGTTCAACGATCTGTCCAGAAGAGCTCCTCCGATGTCCTGATCCAAGCCCAAGCGGGGGGCTGAAGAGGTCCATGATCCGGCTGAAGTCTTCATCCAAGCGGGGCAGAAGAGGTCTTCCATCCGATTGAAGTCTTCATCCAAGCGGGATATTCTATGGTCATCCATCCGGAGCGGAGCGTCAGGATCCTGAAGACCTCCGACGCGGAACATCCATCCTGGCCGACGACTGAACGACGAATGACGGTTCCTTTAAATGACGTCATCCAAGATGGCGTCCCTCGAATTCCGATTGGCTGATAGGATTCTATCAGCCAATCGGAATTAAGGTAGGAATATTCTGATTGGCTGATGGAGTCAGCCAATCAGAATCAAGTTCAATCAGATTGGCTGATCCGATCAGCCAATCAGATTGAGCTCGCATTCTATTGGCTGATCGGAACAGCCAATAGAATGCGAGCTCAATCTGATTGGCTGATTGGATCAGCCAATCGGATTGAACTTGATTCTGATTGGCTGATTACATCAGCCAATCAGAATATTCCTACCTTAATTCCGATTGGCTGATAGAATCCTATCAGCCAATCGGAATTCGAGGGACGCCATCTTGGATGACGTCATTTAAAGGAACCGTCATTCGTCGTTCAGTCTTCGGCCAGGATGGATGTTCCGCGTCGGAGGTCTTCAGGATCCTGCCGCTCCGCTCCGGATGGATGACCATAGAAGATCCCGCTTGGATGAAGACTTCAATCGGATGGAAGACCTCTTCTGCCCCGATTGGATGAAGACTTCAATCGGATGGAAGACCTCTTCTGCCCCGCTTGGATGAAGACTTCAGCCGGATCATGGACCTCTTCAGCCCCCCGCTTGGGCTTGGATCAGGACATCGGAGGAGCTCTTCTGGACAGATCGTTGAACCCGGTGAGGTGAAGACAAGGTAGGAAGATCTTCAGGGGCTTAGTGTTAGGTTTATTTAAGGGGGGTTTGGGTTAGATTAGGGGTATGTGGGTGGTGGGTTGTAATGTTGGGGGGCTTGGGTATTGTATGTTTTTTTTTACAGGCAAAAGAGCTGAACTTCTTGGGGCATGCCCCGCAAAGGGCCCTGTTCAGGGCTGGTAAGGTAAAAGAGCTTTGAACTTTAGTAATTTAGAATACGGTAGGGCATTTTTTTATTTTGGGGGGCTTTGTTATTTTATTAGGGGGCTTAGAGAAGGTGTAATTAGTTTAAAATTGTTGTAATATTTTTATTATGTTTGTAAATATTTTTTTATTTTTTGTAACTTAGTTCTTTTTTATTTTTTGTACTTTAGCTAGTTTATTTAATTGTATTGATTTGTAGGAATTGTATTTAATTAATTTATTGATAGTGTAGTGTTAGGTTAATTGTAGGTAATTGTGGGTAGTTTATTTAATTAATTTATTGATAGTGTAGTGTTAGGTTTAATTGTAACTTAGGTTAGGATTTATTTTACAGGTAATTTTGTAATTATTTTAACTATTTTAGCTATTAAATAGTTCTTAACTATTTAATAGCTATTGTACCTGGTTAAAATAAATACAAAGTTACCTGTAAAATAAATATTAATCCTAAAATAGCTATAATATAATTATAATTTATATTGTAGCTATATTAGGATTTATTTTACAGGTAAGTATTTAGCTTTAAATAGGAATAATTTATTTAATAAGAGTTCATTTATTTCGTTAGATTTAAATTATATTTAACTTAGGGGGTTGTTAGTGTTAGGGTTAGACTTAGCTTTAGGGGTTAATACATTTATTAGAATAGCGGTGAGCTCCAGTCGGCAGATTAGGGGTTAATGTTTGAAGTTAGGTGTCGGCGATGTTAGGGAGGGCAGATTATGGGTTAATACTATTTATTATAGGGTTAGTGAGGCGGATTAGGGGTTAATAACTTTATAATAATAGCGGTGCGGTCCGCCCGGCAGATTAGGGGTTAATAAGTGTAGGCAGGTGGAGGCGACGTTGAGGGGGGCAGATTAGGGGTTAATAAATATAATATAGGGGTCGGCGGTGTTAGGGGCAGCAGATTAGGGGTACATAAATATAACGTAGGTGGCGGTCGGCAGATTAGGGGTTAAAAAAATTTAATCGAGTGGCAGCGATGTTGGGGGACCTCGGTTTAGGGGTACATAGGTAGTTTATGGGTGTTAGTGTACTTTAGAGTACAGTAGTTAAGAGATTTATAAACCGGCGTTAGCCCAGAAAGCTCTTAACTACTGACTTTTTTCCCTCTGCTGGAGTTTTGTCGTTAGATGTCTAACGCTCACTTCAGCCACGACTCTAAATACCGGAGTTAGAAAGATCCCATTGAAAAGATAGGATACGCAATTGACGTAAGGGGATCTGCGTTATGGAAAAGTCGCGGCTGAAAAGTGAGCGTTAGACCCTTTTTTGAGTGACTCCAAATACCGGAGGTAGCCTAAAACCAGCGTTAGGAGCCTCTAACGCTGGTTTTCACGGCTAACGCCAAACTCCAAATCTAGGCCTAAGCCTCTGCAAATTGCCCCTTATTTCAGTTCTTTTGACAGACTTGCATTTTAGCCAATCAGTGCTGACTCCTAGGTAACTCTACGTGAGTGAACACAATGTTATATATATGACGCACATGAACTAATGTCCTCTAGCGGTGAAAACTGTCAAATGCATTCAGATAAGAGGTGGCCTTCAAGGTCTAAGACATTAGCATATGAGCCTACCTAGGTTTAGATTTCAACTAAGAATACCAAGAGAACAAAGCAAAATTGGTGAAAACAGTAAATTTGAAAACTGTTAAAAATTACATGCCCTTTCTATATCATGAAAGTTTATTTTGGACTAGACTGTCCCTTTAAATAAAAATGTACACTGTGCACCAATGTTTTCATTCTCCCCAAAGATATATATTGTCTAGTCTTCCTATTGGTTTAAAGGGACAGTCAGCACCAAAATTGTTATTGTTTAAAAAGATAGATAACGCCTTTACTACCCATTCCCCAGCTTTACACAACCAACATTGATATATTAATATACTTTATTACATTTAAACCTCTAAATTTCTGTCTGTTTCTAAGCCATTGCAGATAGCCTCTTATCACATGCTTTTTTATAAGCTTTTCACAACCCGAGACTGCTAATTCATGTGAGCCATATAGATAACATTGAGCTCTTTCCTTTGCAGTTATGCATGACACTGCACTAATTGGTTAAAAAGCAAGTCAATAGATAATAAGTAAATAGCCATGTGATCAGGGGACTGTCAAAAGAGGCTTGGATACAAGGTAATCACAGAGGTAAAAAGTGTATTAATATAACTTTTGGTTATGCAAAACTGGGGAATGGGTAATAAAGGGATTATCTATTTTTTTTAAACAAAAATCATTTTGGAGTTGATAGAGATAAAAAGTATATTAATATAACAGTTTTGTTTATGCAAAACTCGGGAATGTTAAATAAAGGGATTATCTATTTTTTTAGACAATAACATTTTTGGTGTTGACTGTCCCTTTAAATTACATCCCTATTGCCTCCACAGCCAATCAGGAACATTGACCACATGACCAAAATTTAACTTGTTTTATCAGTGAGTGATTCCTTTCATAGGGGGTTAATGGGTTTAATTGAGTGCATGTATGTGTGTTTTGGTGATTAGATAGAGAGGGTTTACATTTTTTCTTAAAATAACTTTAAATATAATTTACTGATAGGTGATGTGGTGACGAGTGGTGTCACTTTTTAAAAAGGGAAGCAGGGCTGATCCAGGAAGCTATAGACCTGTTAGTCTGACATCGGTAGTGAGGAAGATGCTTGAAGGGATTATATTTATCAGTATATTCGTGTAAACAAGATTATGAGGTCAATTTATCAAGCTCTGTATTGGAGCTTGATGCCCCTTGTTTCCAGCGAGCCTTCAAGCTCGCTCGAAACAGAAGTTATGAAGCAGCAGAAGACTAAAGACCGCTGCTCCATAACTTGTCCTCCTGTTCTGAGGCTGCGGACAGAAATCAACCCAATCGAATACGATCAGGCTGATTGACACCTCCTGCTAATGGCCGATTGAACTGCTGGTGCAATGATAAATGCCGACAGCATTTGTCAAGTTGCAGCGGACATGATACGCTACATTGTATCATGTCCGCTTGCACTATAATAAATATACCCCTATGAGTTGAAATCAGCATGGTTTTATGTGAAATAGTTAATTTCAAACTAATCTAATTAGATTCTATGAGGAAGTAAGTAAAACTATAGATAAAGGGGAGTCAGTTGGTGTTATATACTTGGGTTTTGCAAAGGCTTTTGATACAGTGCCACATGAGAAATTATTGTACAAATTAAAGGGATATCCCCGTCAAAATGTAAATGCCCATAAATGAATTACATCTTTGAATAGAAAAATATATGCAATATATATGTATTGCCAAAAATACTTCCTGTAAAAGTTATCACTATTTTAGTGTTAACATATTTTCTCTGCATGTGCATATGAAGAATAGCTAGATATTTTCAGTGCAATAGCATTTTAAATATTGCAGCTGCTCAGAATGCAAGTGGGGCTTTTTTTATCATATCAGCAATTAGCAAATTAAGTCATTACCAGATGGTGTAAGCACCTTTGGCTCTCTGAGCAAGTGTTGTGTTTAACTTCTTAACGACCAAGACGTACCCTGTACATCGCTGGTCGCTATGGATTTTTCTGCCTATAATAGAGTGGGTCTCGCAGCCAGCAGCAAGACCCCGCTATTATACCCTCCCACCCTCCTGCAGGCATCTTTAAATAGCACCATAGAAAAAACAAACCTGATACAAAGACCAGCAACGCACAGGGTATGTTGCTGGTCATTAAGGGGTTAAAATTTTGGTGCAAGATGCATACTTAAATACACTTTTGAAACAGCTATAGCTTTTTTAGAAGCATTTTTGCTAAAATATATATGGTCCATAAATGCTTCTATTCAAAACTGAAATGCATCCATGTGGATTCCAATTTTAGCTGGAATGTCTCTTTAAGGGACTGGAATAGCTGAAAATGTTAGCTCATGGATAAATAACTTGATAAAAGACAGAGAGCAACGAGTAGTAGTAAATGGCTCATACTCAGTTTGGACAAAGGTAATTAGTGGAGTCCCCCAGGGATCAGTAGTGGGCCCTGTTTTTTTTATATTTTTATTAATGACTTGGAGCAAGGATTAAATAGCAACATCTCTGTTTTTGCAGATTATACAAAGTTGTACAAGATCATTAGGTCAGTGCTGGATGAAATTGCTTTACAAAAGGAGTTACAAAAAATGGAAGCATTGGCTGGTAAATGGAAAATGAGATTTAATACTGGAAAATGTAAGGTTATACATTCTGGAAGTAAAAATAAGCAGTCAACCTATTATTTTAATGGGACTAGATTTAGCAAAACAGAGGAAGAAAGGGATGTGGGTGTACATAAAGGGACATTGTACACTAGATTTTTCTTTACATAAATTTTGTAGATCCATTTATATGCCCATCTGGGACTCTTGGCCAAACCTCAAAGTATCAGATTTATATGTTCGTTTACGGACTCCTACTGGCTCCTGTTTGTGTAATCTGTTTTTTCATACAGGGAAGGAGGGCCCCTGCTCTTTCTGCTTTGCCAGCCCCTTTCACTGTGTGTCCCAGCCTATACTCATCAAAAGTGCTAAACTGGGAGCATCTAAGTAAGTTTTTAAAAGGTTTTATACTAGATTTTTAGATCCGTATCCGTGCATTTTCTTGTTATAGTAGTGTCTATTACATGCAGTTATATGGAAATTGGTGCTCACTGTCCCTTTAAAGTTAACATGCTAAAAATGTCATGCACAATATAGGGCAGTGGCTTCTTAGACTTATAAGACACTAGCATGTATTAAAAGAGGCATTGATGGAAGGGAGGAAAGCATAATTATGTCACTATTTAAATTCCTGGTAATACCTCACCTTGAGAATGGAGTGCAGTTCTGGGAATCAATCTCAAAAAAGACATTGCAGAGTTAGAAAAAGTTCAGAGAAGGGCCACAAAACTAATAACAAAAATTAAGAATGTAAGCTATGAGGAGAGGCAAGCCCAACTGAGTCTGTTTTCTTTAGAAACAAAAAGACACTTGAGAGGTTATATGATTACTTTACATAAATACTGTATATTCAAGGGCCATATACAAATTTGTTGGAAGCTCTTTTTATTCCAAGGAAATTGTTTGTGACAATACTTCAGGAATAGCAGCAATGCTGATTGGTTGCTGAACATATATGCCTCTGCAACTTTCAAAACAGAACTAAATTGGAAAGCTGTTTAAAATTGTAAGTTCTATCTGAAGCATGACAGAAAAGAGTTTCATGTCCTTTTAATTTCAAATATATATAAATATCTATCTATATATACTGTATGTATATATATATATATATATATATATATTACAGTGCTTTTGGCCTTTTATTATTGAATGGGGCTTAAGCAATTATTTTATTCTGTCACAGCTCATTATGCTTTACCAACAAAACATAGCCATTACTCAAGGGTTTTGTCTTGCTTTAGAAAAACTGCATATAGTTATGTGCAATCCAATTTTTTCTCCTAATATGGTGATCTGTTCACCAGATTAAATTATTTGTGAGGTGAAAGGTCTCTGGGCAGTACAGCACAGCTCAGGCCCATGGCAAATATTGAAGCACTTTTTTTTTGCCTGCTGTCGTATTTGATCAATCTTTCTGCTAATGACAGCCAATATTTTCATATATGATTACAGACCAGCTTCATCTTTTCATAAGCCGAGACTCCTTGGAATCATAGATATTGATCTTTTTAATAGAAGCCAGGAAAAATGAAATTACTGGGCATCTTAGAGAAAAACTATGATAAATGAAAACTTAGAAACTTCTTGGATTTTTTTTTTCCTTTTAGTTAGAGACAACAATGTTACATCAGTGGAAAGTATTATTTTTTTTAAATATTATCATCATAACAATATCAAATTTAGCTGACATATTCTCAAAAGAAAGAATTGTGATGCACATGCCCAAGTCTTTTCATGATTATTTTGTATGACCTCACATGTATTTATGGAGCTAGAGATATATAAGTATTAAGGGCTGTGGGTTTTACAGTGATTTAGGATGTGTACCCAGTCCGGTATCAGAGTGAAGTCCATTTCTTTGTTTTATTTATACATATGACATACGACCATGAGCATAAACACTTGACAAAACAAAGTAGATAAAGCTTCAATTAAATGCATTTCTGAGTTTTAAAAAGAGATTTTTTTATTGGTTTTGGACCTTACCATCTCCTTTTGTAAAACAAAAGCTTTGGACAGTTCGGCAGTGGTAAAATGATAAAGTGTGCAGTGGAAACACAGTGCAAATTATTGTTTATTGGTTTCCTTTCATTTCTATAGGAGTTGGTAATACTAAATGAAGCAAAACATTTAGGAAGCACTAAGGGCTGGATTACGAGTGGGGCGCTAACTGTTGCGCGCAAGTGATAAGGGGTTTATTGTGGTCTTAGGTGTAAGAAAAAAAAAGGCATGCAAAAGGTTTTAACATAGAGATACATATACAGTATATACATGTCTAAAGATGTATATGTGTGTCTGTGTGTGTATATATATATATATATATATATTTATATATTAGTTTATGTGTGTACAGATGTATTTATTGGTGTATAAATGTATTTACAGACATATATACACATATAAACACATAAATACATATGAATACACACACACATATATATATATATATATATATATATATATATATATATATATGTGTGAATTGGAGCCCTTTTCAGTGAAGTAGCTGAAAACATCTAAAATCATATTTATGCAATATTCATATTCACTGTAAATATTTCACATTCCAATGTTCCTCGCATAAGTAAATATATTCTAAGTGTTTTTACATAGATATTACAATGTATCTGTATATATCTATACCTATATATAATCATATATATAAAAAAAATTTATACTTTTCCTACTCCATTAAAATCTATGGGATAATACGTTAATGCAGTTGCGATAATCAAAGTTCGACTTTTTGCATGCGTTGAATTAGCACTCGTGCAAAAACTATATTTAATTTTATATATATAGTATCTCACAAAAGTGAGTACACCCCTCACATTTTTGTAAATATTTTATTATATCTTTTCATGTGACAACAAGAAATGACACTTTGCTACAAAGTAAAGTAGTGAGTGTACAAGCTGAATAACAGTGTAAATTTGCTGTCCCCTCAAAATAACACAACACACAGCCATTAATGTATAAATTGTTGGCAACAAAAGTCAGTACACGCCTAAGTGGAAATGTCCAAATTGGGCACAATTAGCCATTTTCCCTCCATGTGACTCATTAGTGTTACAAGGTCTCAGGTGTGAATGGGGAGCAGGTATGTTAAATTTGGTGTTATCACTCTCATACTCTCTCATACTGGTCACTGGAAGTTCAACATGGCACCTCATGGCAAAGAACTCTCTGAGGATCTGAAAAAAAGAATTGTTGCTCTACATAAAGATGGCCTAGGCTATAGGAAGATTGCCAAGACCCTGAAACTGAGCTGCAGCACGGTGGGCAAGACCATACAGCGGTTTCACAGGACAGGTTCCACTCAGAACAGGCCTCGCCATGTTCGACCAAAGAAGTTGAGTGCACATGCTCAGCATCATATCCAGAGGTTGACTTAGGGAAATAGACATATAAGGGCTGCCAGTATTTCTGCAGAGGTTGAAGGGGTGGGGGGTCAGCCTGTCAGTGCTCAGACCAAATCTGCACACTGCATCAAATTGGTCTGCATGGCTGTCGTCCCAGAATGAAGCCTCTTCTAAAGATGATGCACAAGAAAGCCCACAAACAGATTGCTGAAGAAAAGCAGACTAAGGACATGGATTACTGTAACCATGTCCTGTGGTCCGATGAGACCAAGATAAACTTATTTGGTTCTGATGGTGTCAAGCATGTGTGGCAGCAATCAGGTGAGGAGTACAAAGACAAGTGTGTCTTGCCTACAGTCAAGCATGGTGGTGGGAGTGTCATGGTCTGGGCCTGCATGAGTGCTGCCAGCAGTTCATTGAGGGAACCATGAATGTCAACATATACTGTGACATACTGAAGCAGAGCTTGAACCCCTCTCTTTGGAGACTGGGCTGCAGGGCAGTATTCCAACATGATAACGACCCCAAACACACCTCAAAGACGACCACTGCCTTGCTAAATAAGCTAAGGGTAAAGGTGATGGGCTGGCCAAGCATGTCTCCAGACCTAAACCCTATTGAGCATCTGTGAGGCATCCTCAAATGGAAAGTGGGGGAGCACAAGGTCTCTAACATCTACCAGCTCCGTGATGTCATCATGGAGGAGTGAAAGAGGACTCCAGTGGCAACCTGTGAAGCCCTGGTGAACTCCATGCCCAAGAGGGTTAAGGCAGTTCTGGAAAATAAATGAAAGAAGAGGAAGGGATGGGGAGCTACACTACCGAAAAAAAGGTGAATTGGGGGACCTACTACACTACAGAAAAAAAATCTGTCTTTTTAAGATATTGTCAGACAGCTACCAGTACTAAAGAATGTCATCATTAGGGGGAAGGTAAGGGTTACAGAGGTATTTGGGGAATCAGGGAGGTGGGAGGGTTGAGGAGGATCACTACCCTGTAGGAAAAAATAATATATATATATATATATATATATATAATAATAATAATAATAAAAAAACCTGAACTGCATACAGACTGTCCGCCAGTACCTAAGATGATGACTAGTGGGGGGTGAGGGAGGGAAGAGAGCTGTTTGGGAGAAATCAGGTAAAGATCAGGGGTTGGAAAGTGTCAGGAGGGAGGGTAATCTCTACAGCTAAAATTGACATTACAAGCTACCTTATTAACCCCTTATTAACTGCAGGGAATAATATAAGTGTGGTGCACAGCTGCAATTAGCGGCAGTCTAATTACCAAAAAAAACAATGACGAGGGGCGGAGCCAACTACTAAGACAGCAGGACGTGCTTTCTACAGCTCTGAGCTCTCAAATACAATGTTATAGATTAATTCATATTAAAAGAGCTAAAAAATGTACTGGGATTTAATGGAGAACAAGTTGTATTGGTCCTACACATAAAGAAACTAAAATATTCTCTCTTTTCGGACTATAACCTTGATATTCCTTTTTCAGCCTTACCACGTATAACTGCTGCATCTATATCCAAAAAGCTTTGCCGACATGGAGTCTCTGGAAGCCTGGGAACAACACACCCAGCAACTCCTGGAAAGGCATTACCGGAGTATGCAGGAAGAAATAAAATCGCTACTTTTCGCCTTTATTCCGCCATTGACTCACGCAACTGAGAGATCTGGCCTTCAGGGGGCCGTATTGGAGCCGAAGCGATCTCACATCAAAGAAGCCACATTTCCTCAGGCACTACAGAAAGTATCGTTAACAGAGGAGACAGAGCAAGTTGTCTGGCCATATAAATTACAATCGCCACGCTGGAGAGGAGGTGAGCCTCAGGCCGTGGTGGCAGTAAGCAAGATAGAGAAGGAGAGCCCCTTACCAGTGATGGTGGAACCATCAGATACCCGTGAGCAATACAGCGCCCTACAGCCATCTAATATCCATGCAGGTCCTGAACAGCATTCCACTGTCCAACTGGAGAAAAATTTCCGACCGTCACCCATGTGATTGGAAGCTGTGATGCAAAGGAGGATGCCGATAGTGAAGGCGCTGAGCAGCGCATAGGATCGAGACATACTCCGGTCCCTCATAACAACAATCTTCAAGAACACTGACAGAGTCTTACCTGCCTACTGTATGTTTGTTGACAAACGGTGCCCACACAGATATGCTAGACAAGCTCATATAGAGGTACACTTCACCCCCCCTTCTTTACCTCTATTAAGAGTTGGAATAGGTTAAATTCAAAGTCTAATAATTGTTTCCAGCAAGACTTTGTGATATTTACCTGATGTTTGAAGATGACACAGTGACTTCCTTTTGTTATTCTTTTGTGATTGCTGACAGTTACAGCCCCTACTTGTTGCTGGATGTTTGCCGGGCAATGGATGTACTTAAATACCTGCAGTTATCTGATAACTACATTCCTAATGGCTACACTTCTGTCCTCCCGCAGGAAATGCGCATTTAAATACAGACTCTTGATTACTCTCATGCAGATGAGGAGCCCTCATATCTTAATTTAGTTAAAACAGACTCTTATAGACTGGGCATTGGATAAACTTATTTTGCTATCCCTCATACGTAGAAGAACCTTACAGCTCCACAGGGCTTTTTTATGTATGGTCTTACAGTGACTGTGACACCCCTTCCTGTTGTAGAGTTCACTATGATTTTCTACCTACTTAGAGAATTTCTCTATAAAGAATTTATTGAGCTTGAAATTTGTTATCCCTTTTTAATGTTATGTTAGGTACTTCCACGTTAGGACATCATATTGTTGCTGATGATCTCTTATTAATCTATAGTTTTGTCTAGTTTTTATTAGTGTATGAACAGATATTTACTTGGTGCAATAGATTAGCTTCTAGGGGCCTATATGTATAGATGTATATGTATAAATATACCTCCCACATACCTATTTACTGTACTCTCCCCTTGGGTATGTGTGCTCCTAGTAGGCAGATAACACGTGCCTCAATCAGTAGAACCAGAGGAGCCATCTAAGGGTTGTTTCCTTTTTTTACTATAGGTTATTGCATGTGATGTTTCACTGTTATATAATATTTTCAGCAGACCTAACTTTACAGCACGGTACAAGTTTTACTACTTTCTGTTTCAATCTATTATACCTGGGTGGGTTATTAACGTGTACTAATACCTTAGACAAGGACACCTACCCCACCCAATTAATTACCATATACGTGCTTGTTTCTTCTCACTGTCTTGGGTATTTTTATTTATTTATTTTTTCTTCTCTTTTTTTTAGTCCATATAATTTGTAACCCTAATTTTGTTTTTTTATTGGTCTCATAGAGAAGTATTGGTAAACCCTCTAACAATCTACCTTATTTATTGTTATCTATTGTACACATCTAAGTTTTATTTAGGCTTCGGGACACAATGCAACATATTTTGCTTCATAGAGACCTGAGGGAAATATACCTAGTTAATATTTTAATCACAGGTTTACCGGACTAGTCAAGAAGTTTCCTTGTCCACCTAAGCTAATCATCTTTAGATTTAGTCTAAAGTAACCTTTACACACAATCGTGGCATACCACCTTAGACTACTATATACTATCGCTCTTATTACATGATATGCGCAAGCCTATATACTGTTATTGTTTAGGTGTCTACAAGCTTATCCAGATTTGTTTTCAAAGGGGCGGAATAGGTCTCATGAATATGCAATAAGGAAACTTCTTGCCATCTATCTTAACACTAGTTGTTTATACTTTATCCAAGCCAAAGTTTTTAATAAAATTATATGTGGGTAATACTTAGCTCTTTATATGACTCTACCCTCTCCCTACATCTGGAGATACTCCACTATAGTGCCATTAATGTATATTTATGCTAGCTGGACCTGTTATAAATAATTTGTCCCTAATATTCAATAGCTGAGCAGCCTAGACCTTACGCTACAATTACGTCATACTTTTTATCAAGGGTATAGACATGCCTTTTCTTAGATAGGACAAAATACCTAATCCACAGTGAAATTCTCTAACACACTATGGCTTATTTTCCCTCATACATGTCTAAGGAAAAGAGGATAACTTAACAACCTAGGTATATCCCTACCGGACTAGATATACTGTATTTACACCTAATAAAATTAATCTTTTTAAGCTCTAACTTAGCAAACCTTTTACATACTATTACTACACAGAAGTTGGTGTCATTTTGCACTATTGTTATAGGTTTCACATAAGTTACTATGTCTCTTATTGACTATGATACATATCACTTATTTGTTATATCTAAACATGTCTAATTGTGTTGTTATCTTCCCTTTTTTTTATGATTCAACGGTTATCTTAACCTGCTGAGATCCCTATATTCTACTATTAGGGTTACACTATTTTACATTTCATATCCCCCCCCTAAGTTGGTACTAATAACTCTAACATAACTATTCCTCCCCTCCAAGTTTAGTAACTGGAATAGGATGTGTTTATTTCTACCTAATATTCTGTATAGCCCTTGGATTTAGCAATCAAACACACCCTGGATCCCCTTTCCACATTTCTCTATTTAGCTATTTCTTCGGCTCCCCCCTCCACCCTCCACCCTTTCCACTCTAGATCAATAACTTATATTTGAAACGGTGCTTACCCGCTGTTTGTTATTTACAAGTCCCAGATCCCCCACCCCCTTTACTATATACTCATATACCTTTTTCTTAAGCTCAGGAAGAGCTGCCCATCTGACTATCAGTAGAATTTTACATCCCTAGACTACTTGGCCTATAAGTTGGCCCCTAACTAGTCAGTCTATTCTACTATTGTATTGGAAAACCGAGGTTTCATTAGCCTTCCTACTGTCTATTCTATACTTGTTGAAATATTTTTTGCTCAAATTTATATGTCTTTTCTTTGTTGTTGAAAGGTGATCAATGTTCTATGTTTGTTGTGCAAAACCTCAATAAAAAATTATTTAAAAAAAAAACAAAACAATGACAAAGCCATATATGTCTGCTATTTCTGAACAAAGGGGATCCCAGAGAAGCTTTTACAATCATTTGTATCATGATTGCACAAGCAGTATGTAAATAATTTCAGTGAGAAACCCAAAGTTTGTGAAAAAGTTAAAAAAATTTTGTATTTCATTGCATTTGGTGGTGAAATGGTGGCATGAAATATACCAAAATAAGCCTAGATCAATACCATGGCTTTTATACTTAAAAAATATATAGTTGTAACAGATTAATAAAAAAATACCAAAAAAACAAGGCTCTATTTCTGTTTAAATGGAGTGATAGCAAAAATGCTAATAATTCTTCAGTATTTTGGGCAAGTTCTACTCTGAAATTCCCAGTAGTGAAGGGGTTAATCATTATTAGCAACTATGTAAAAGTAGCCATCAGAAAATATTTTTTCTTCTAGTTTTCAATGGGGTTTTTATTACATTTTTCTTTACTTTTACCTCTCGGAACAAGCTAATGACGCATTTGAACATAGTTTTTCTTGATTATGTGTTTAATAATTTAATGGCACCAAATGATATAGAATGGTTTCATTTCACATAGTTTGCCACATTGGGATTGTTATGAGCAGCAAGAAAATATGGACGACAGCAATGAGTAAGATGGATCCTGCCTTTCGTGTAGATGCTGTTGCTGAATGATGTTAGATAGACTAGTGCAAGAGGGTCCCAGCCTGTGAGAGGGACTGAGCCAGTGTAAGTAAGAAGAGAGAGTGGGGAGTTGCTGTGACATGAGCTAGCTCAGCAAGAGGGTGTGTGAGAGGGGTCACAGTCTGTAAGAGGGGGTTTTGCCAATTTGAGTGTGTGTCACCTAACTCTTAAATAAGGGTTGGACCAGCAAGAGGGGGAGAGAGTGTGGCTCAGCCTCTGATAGGTGCTGGTTCCTGAGTTTAAGAGAGAGGGGCGAGTGGGGCTGTACATGTGAGAGGGGTGAGATTTGAATGTAATGAAAAAAATATAGTACTTTTTGATTATTAGT